>NW_006400107.1:449067-454993 GCF_000299155.1 Elephantulus edwardii | reverse complement strand
TTTAACCCTCTCCTGGGTGAATCTGTTTGTTTTCTTAAGCAGTCCATGGTACACTCAATACTCTTCTCCAGCACCACAGCTGAAAGGCATCAATTCTCCTTCTATCCTCCCTAGTCATTGTCCAACTCTCTGATGCATAACAATTTATTGCAAAGACCGTGGCCTGTATCAGATGCACCTTAGTCTCCAGAGAGACACCATTGCTCTTCAGTACTTTAGAGAGGTCCCTAACAGCAGACTATCCCATCACAATATGCCTTTTAATTTCCTCGCTGCTGTGCCAAGAGTGTTGACTGTGGAGCCAAGCAAACTAAAGCTGTGAACAATCTCAATCTCGTCACCATCCATCCTGATGCTGTCAGTTGGTCCAGTGGTGAGAATCTCTGTCTTCTTGATATTGAACCTCAATCCATATTAAAGGCTGCAGTCCTTGACCCTCTGCAGCAAGTGCTTCAGATCTTCCTCAGTTTCAGCAAGCAGGGTTGTGTCATCTGCATAATGCAGATTGTTGATAGATCTTCCAACAGTTCTGACAACACATTTCTCCTCATAGAGCCCAGCCTCCTGGGTAATCTCTTCTGCATACAGGTTGAAAAGATTTGTTTGTTTGTTTGTTTGTTTGTTATGTACAAAAATCACAAGTGGCCAGTGAATACCCTGTTCTCCTATATGCAGAAATGGGAACTAATGTTTATTGAAGTTTTTTTACTTCCAGCTATGATCTCCTTACCCTCATTAGTCTTAAAACCCTCATTAGTCTTAAAACAATTAGGTAACTGGTTAAAATTTAATAAGAAACAACTGTCCTTAAACATTGGCTCATAGACAGTGCAGATGATACATCCCAAAAGAAGGCAAGTAAGTGATTGGACCACTGACCAATTCAAAGTTATGCCAGGAGGAATATTTTCAACTCTAGGCTCATTCAGAGCCCTGTTTGGAAGATAGACAAATTCAAAGAGTCTGAGAAAAATTGTAAAATTTACATAAAGGAAGGTGTTAGAAAAAAAAATCCTTCCGAAATGTGCTGAGAGATTCCTTTAAGGGACTAAGAACTAAACAGGCTGTGTCTATCTCTCATGAGTGTTAGCCATGGATGTGTAAAATGAAACATTATTAGAATGAACAAAGAATAGACTCACAAAGACACGGTCAATAAAATGCACCACCTATCCATACAAGATAGTTGGTAGAGTGTTAGCCATGGATGTGTAAAATGAAACATTATTAGAATGAACAAAGAATAGACTCACAACGACACGGTCAATAAAATGCACCACCTATCCATACAAGATAGTTGGTAATATAATTTTGTCTCCTTCCCCATTCTGATCATTTTAAGGCCTTTCAACAACTTTTCTTTCCATCCAAATTCATAGTTAATAATGAGACCCATTTAGTCCAGAAGAGGGAAGAGGGGAATATAAAGACAGAGACAGACATTATGATAGATGACTGTCATGGATTAAAAGTATAACTAAGGACTTCTGATGCACTGTTTTTAACTTCATTTTTTATCAATATGGAGGTGAAAACAAGTGAAACCACAGAAATTTGATTCTACTTTGTTACTGTTGAGTACTACTGAGTAGGAACTGACTAATTGCTGACTCTCCAGTAAGTTTTCAGAGGCACTAAATTACACAAGGAGAGAATATTTAATTTGATCCTGTGGGACAGCTGATAGATTCGAACTACATACCTTAGAGTTAACAGTACAACATCTCACCACTCAGCCTCCAGCACTCCACTGATTCCATCATATTTTTAAGTGTCAGGACCCCGCAACAGGTGAAGACACAGGTATCCCTGAACAGCAATCATGGAGACCTGGAAAGGGAATGGCCCCTGTGGTGACATTTCTGGAAAATTCCCAGCTTCCCTCAAAGATTCTATTGGCTCAGGGACAAGTGTCCCTTCCTATCTAAGAACAGCAGAAGACACTATGCAGACATGAAGAAGGAAGGATTCCAGGCAGAATACCTGGGATGATCCCAGCTCCTGTCAGAAAAACTTGCATGCTCAAGGGGGAAGCAGATCCCCAGTCCCCATCATATTCACCTCTTGTAATATCAAGGAAATAGTAGACAGGGTCAAATATTATGAAAAAGAAGTTTCTGCCTAAAAAAAAAAAGACCAGATTAAGGACCCAGTGAATGAATACCTCAGAGACAAGAAGGCAGAAACAATATGATGATGTGGAGTTCTAAGATCTGGTTCTAAAGAAGTTACAAATGTTGGAAGAAAGAATTGAAACAACAAAAATAAAGAACAAAAAGAAAGGAAAAAATCATCACAAGTCAGAGAGGATATAAACAACACAAAACTGGAAACAACAGAAATACAATGTAGAATATTAAGGCTGAAATGACAGAAATTCTCAACATGGTAGGCACAAAAAAAGCAGAATATAAGAGATGGAACAGAGAGTGAGACGGATAGGAGAAAAGAACCTCAATGAGAACTTGTAAGAAGATAAAGAAGTGAGGAGACAGAAAAAAGATGAAGAAAACATGGGAATTATGAGGGATGACATCCCACAAAACAACATATGCCTGGTTGAAAGGTCCAGAACAGGAAGTAAAAAAAAAAAAAAGGAGAAAATTGTAGTAGAGGTCCTACAATAAAATTTTTCAGGAATTATAAAAACAAGGAAATACATTCTTCTAAGTGGTATAACCTTGATCTGTCCATTTGCTGTACAGAGGTAACTTGTGGTTGCTGGGATGATAAACACTGTGACACTGATATGTCAAATGTGATAATGGTTGCCCATGGTGGACAGTGTTTGGTGGAGCTCTCTGATTATAACAGGAATTGGCATCCAGTTCTGAAATAGTTTGCCTCTGGAAACGTTATTAATTTAGAGAAAAGATGAAAGTTATACAAGTCTTTCATAGGGTTGTTATGAGTTATCTACTATTTGATGACATTTACAACAACAACAGCAAGAAGCTCAGCAAACACCAAACAGATTAGAAGCTAAAAGGAAAATATCAAGACATATCATTGTCAAATTCTCCAAAATCAAAGACAAGGATAGAATACTAGAAGCAGAGCGAGAAAAACAAAGAGTTGCCTATAAAGGAGAAACCAACTAGATTAATCTGTGATGTCTCAGCAGAAACCAGGTGAGAAAGAAGACTATGGGATGATATATACAGGAGGCTAAAAGAAAACAATTGCCAGCCAAGGATACTGTACCCAGTAAAACTATCCATCAAATGCCAAGTAGAAATTAGGTCATTTGGAGAAAAACAGGAACTTAGGGAATTTGTGAAAACAAAACCAACTCTACAAGAAATACTAAGGGAAATCCTTCTCACAGAAACAATAGAGGACCAAAGTAACCAGCAACAACAAAAAAAGGAATGCAGCAAAATGATAATGATAAAACCTGGCCTGTCAATAATCACACTCAACATGAATGAATTAAACACACCAATTAAGAGAAAAACAATAGCAGAATGTGTACAAAAACCCTTACTTTTCTTTTTATTTTTCAGTCTATTGCCTACAAGAGAAACATTTAAGAAACAAGAAGGAAAATATACTGGAAATCACAGAGAAAAATATAAGAAAGCTGGAATAGTAATGCTAATCTCTAATAAAATAGACTTAAGGACGAAAAACATCATAAGAGGTAAGCAAGAACATAATGATTAAAGGCACGATAAATCAAGAGGATGCATGTAATACTTAGTTAACATCTAAGTATAACTACAGACGTATAGATCATGGAGTATAATGGAGATTTCAGTAATCAAACCATAAACCTATGGTCAACTGATATGGGGAAATGACAGCCATTTTACCAAATAATGCTGGCAAGACTGGAGGACATCTATCTGTAAAACGTTGAAACATTTATTCATGTCTCATGCTATGCACAAAAACAAACTAAAAGTGAATCAAACACGTAGGGGTAAAACTCAAGACCATCAAGTTCATAAGAGACAAAATGATAAGGGATTTGGAAGCCCTAGCTGTCAGCATAAAAAGGCTTTCAAGCATAGTAAAAATATGCACAACCTGGAAAGGATAAAACCCATGAATGGGACCTTCTTAAAAATGAAGTTCCTGTGTGTATCAAAAGCTTTCTCCAGTAGAGTGACAAGAAAACATACAGATTTAGAAAAAAATTTGACAGTGACATTTCAGACATTGGTCTTATAACCAGTGTTATAGTTCTGTAAATGTATAAAGTTTACAGAATATTACTGGGCCTCTACAAGAAAAACTCTCATAACCCAATCACAAAATGGGAATAAGAAGTGAAAAAACTCTTTAGAAAGGAAGACATTAAAATGGCCAAGAAATATAACCACTAGCAATCAAAGAGATGCAAATAAAATCTACAATACTCTAACATCTAACATCTCTCCCCAGCAGCAGTAGCAAAGTTTAATAGCATAACAAACAATATATGTTGAAGAGAATGCAGAGAGATTGGAACTCTAATACACTGCTGATGAGATTGTAAAATGGTATACAACCATTATGAAAGGCAGTTTGGCGTTTCCAAAAATGCTGAACATAGAAATACCATACTATGCTATTTCACACAGTGGAAAATATGTATACACATATATATTCATTCATACACACACACACACACACACACACACACACATACACACACACACATACCTTTCAACAGACAAATGGATTGAGAAATTGTGTTATATCACACAATGGAATACTATACAGCAGTAAGGAAAAACAGTTTTGTAAAATAATATGAGATATTTTAGAGAACATTAAGCTAGGTGAAATTTTTTGTTCTTGTAAGAACGAATATCTTTCTGTGCTGGTTGTGGGAAGGCTCTGGATTGCCTTTGACTGTCCGAATTCTCTTGCTGGGAACCAATGAGAACCTGATGCGTAGGCCTGCGGTCTTTTAAAATTCATTTGGGCCCATGGACCTGTGGCCCTTGGTCCTGGTTGTCCTTGCGTTTGAAATGAACACTCTTAAGTGGTACAGCACTTTTTTGTCATTTCTCTGTGTTGAGGTAACTTTGGATTGCTGTGATACTGAATGCTATGCCATTGGTTTGTCAAGTGCCATAATGGTTATCCATGGTTGACAATATCTGGTTATTAGCTAATAGATTAGGACAGGCTTGGAAGCAGGAGTGACATCTACCTCCTAAACATACCTGTGCAAACTCTATGAACTTAGAGAAAGGACAATATTTATAGAACAAGGTTAAAGTGTTTTGTTTATAGGGTCAGTACTAGATGACACTTAACAACAACAACAACATATATTGCCAAACCCTTGTCTTCCATTTTGAACTTCCATTGCCTGTACTCTGTATGATGGCACTCTTGTTTTGGTTGAGGATCTGTGTGGATTGTTTCCTTGTATAAGCCTCTTGTTTAGAGTCAACAAGACCCACAGGAGGACACTTGCATTTTTCAAGCCCTTCTCTCCATTTTAGAGACTGGGTGAAGCAACTGGACTCTGTAAGATGGGCTTTCTTGTTTTGGTTGAGGGTCATTGTGGAATTTTAAAAAAACTATTATTATTATCAAAGCCTCTAATTTAGAATCAACAAAACCTCCTGGAGGACCTTTATGTTTAATAAGTAAGGCTCGAGGGATTGTATTTTAATTCTTTGCTACTATATTTTGGAATATGTATATATGGAAGGAATATACTGAGTCATTGTATAGAAAGGAATTGGCAGATACAGAAGAATTAAATGAAATAACATTTGAGCAAGAGCCTATGGTGATGAAAGAAGAAGTTCAAGCTGCTTTGAAGGAAATAGCAAAAAATAAGGCCCCTGGAATAGATGGTATACCAATTGAAATATTTCGGCTAACAGATGCTGCCCTGGATGTGCTCACCAAGCTGTGCCAAGAAATCTGGAGAACAACCACTTGGCCACTTGACTGGAAGAGATATATATTTGTTCCC
>NW_006400107.1:433498-448087 GCF_000299155.1 Elephantulus edwardii | reverse complement strand
CCTTGGAGGCAAGGATTCTGGGGCTTCGTCTGACATACTTTGGACATGTTGCAAGGAGAGACAGGTCTTTGGAGAGGGACATCATGCTGAGTAGAGTAGAGGGACAGCGCAGGAGGAGAAGACCCTCTATGAGGTGGATTGATTCAGTGACTGGGGTAATCGGGATGGGTGTGTCAGAGGCAATGCATTTGGCACAGGATAGAGCACGGTTTAGGGCTGTTGTACATAGGGTCGCTATGAGTCACAAATGACTTGACGGCACATAACAACAACAACAACAACTATATTTTGGGAGGAACATTCGTCTAAGTTGTACAGCACTCTTCTGTCAGTTTGCTGTGTTGAGATAATCTGGGTTTGCTGTGATGGTGAACCTTGTACCATTGGGGTCTCAAGTGCCATATTTTGCCCATCATGGACAGTTTTTGGTGAAGCTCTCAGTTTTAGGACAAGTTGGGAAGCAGAAGTGTCATTCACTTCCTAAACCACATGCCTCTGGAAACTCTATGAACTTGGAGTTCATAGTTATAGAAAGGCCTCATGTCTTTTGTTTATGAACTCCCTATGAGTCATGTGTGATTCGACAGCAATCAACAATAACAAACAGCAAGAGCTATTATGGCATAAGACTATTATTGCAAAAATAGAGGGACATTTCAGCAAGGTATATATAAATGTTCAAAAGAGGAAGGAGGAGAAGGGAGGGCCAGAAAAACAATAAGAGGGGGGAAAATCACTGAGATAGCAGAAGTTAGTGGGTGAAAGGGGGGTGGTGAATGACAGAATGGGAAATATTCAATGAATACTTGCAAAGGTGGGGTGATAATAGGCATAGATCATTATACAAAGGTGATAGATAATTATATAAAAAGTTTTGAATGTGTAAGACACAGGTGCATGAATGAAACTTAGTGTAGGTGAATGATTGTATAAAACACAAAATAGGTGTATAAAATAAGCTATGTTTGAATGATTATGTATAAACCAATACATTTTTTTTAAAAAAAGGACCAGTCTAAAACTTTTCCTTTTAAACTTATTATCAAACCAAGCTCAACTCATAGCTAACCTTCTATTGACTTTCCAAAGCTGTAAATTGCATAGGGGGAAATTGCCTATCTTAATCCCATAGAACTGCTGGTTGAGTCACACTGCAAGAGAGGTGAGGTCTTTAAGTTAATAGTGTAAATCCCTACAGACCATGCCACAAAATTTATTTGTGACATGGCAGAGCTGATCACCATGCCCTAATGTATTATGAAGCCATAGTTTCAAAGAACTTGTTTTGTGTTAAACCATAATCATAATATGTTTCTAATGTTAATTCTGGAAGAAAAAACAACCCAACCCAACTTGAGGCAGAATAAGAATTTTACCAACAAAGCGGGCAAGTAATAGTTGTCCCAATAGTGGTAATAGTATTGACGCATATTAGTGAGAGAATGAATGAATGAGTATATATATGGTGACATTAGACATTCTGAGTATTCATATGTGGATTGTGAATGTGAGTTCAAGAGGTGAAGTTGGAGAAGAGTAGAGAGACTAGACACACTTAGACCTTTAATGCTGTGTCACATATCCTGAGAGCAAAGGGATCAATCATCAAAGGGATTTTGAATAAGCATATTTAAATTCTAGAAAGACTACTGACTTTTGCTTCAGCATTAGACAGGAAGACAAAAGGAGTTTAAGCAAGAAAACCAGTTAGATTACTTTTGGCAATGTTATGCAATATTATAGATGAGAAGTCACATCACATGATGTTTTGTTTGACCTTTCAGCAACAAATGTGTATATTATAGTTTATTGAAAGTGGTGGAATGAGGACATGCATCATCAAGATTTTCTACATAAATTGAGCTTCAGTGAAGCATCCAGATGGAGGTGGTTATCTGGTTGATAGTTGGATGAATGGGTCCATGGCTTGGAGTTTGAACCTGTAATATACATCTGATAATCACACCACTTCTCTCTGCATTCCCTTTTAAAGGGCTCTGCTTTTCATAAAGAATTACAAAAAATGGAGTTTCTACCAGTTTCTTGTCTTGAATTATATCTTTTATGCTAGAAAGGAAATTGGATCTCAACTTTTCTCTAGCTGCTCGTAGTAAAATGGCCTATTTGGCATGGTGTTGGAGAAGAGTGTCGAACATACCATGGACTGCCAAGAAAACAAATAGGTCTGTCTTGGAGAAGGTGAAACCAAGTCTGTCCTTAGAGGCTAGGATTTAGAAATTCCGCCTCACTTATTTTGGTCAGGTGGCCAGGAGAGACTGGTCATTGGAGAAGGACATCATGCCCGGAAGGGTGGACAGACGGTGCAGGCAAGGGAGACCCCAGATGAGATGCATTGATACAGTAACTGGGACAATGGGGGTTGGTGTGTCAGAATTAGTGAGACTGGCTGAGAACAGGAAAGGGTTCAGAGCTGCTGTACATAGGGTCTCTATACATGACAGGTGACTCAATGCACATAACAACAATAACATACTATGACAGGTTTGGAAGCAGGAGTGGTATCCACTTCCTAAACAACATACCTCTGGAAAATCTGTGAACTTTGATAAATGTGGATAGTTGTAGAGAGGCTTCAGGCCTTTGTTCATAGCATTTTTATGAGTCATGCTCAACTCGAAGGCAATCGACAACAACTATACACACACATCCCCACCCCTCACACGTGTGTGTATGTGTGTATATATATTTATTAAATATACAAATGTACATATATGTAATAACATCAACATAGAGAGTGATCAGCTGGCCCAGTGGACCGAAAGGGATGCAACCAAGCCAAAGGTGGGTGACGTTAAATCCACGGCCTTCGGGCCTGTCTTTCATTGTTTTTGTTCAAACATTCCTCTAGGTCGTATAGCCCTAGTGTGTCCGCTTGCCATACAGCGGTAGCTTGTGGTTGCTGTGAGGCTGAGCACTGTGATGCTGGTGTATCAAATGTGTTAATGGTTGGTTACTCATAGTGGACAGTGTTGGGTGAAACTCCTCAATTAAAACAAGCTTGGAAGCAGGAGCAGCATCCACTTCCATAATAGCTTGCCTCCGGAAACCCTATGATCCTGGAGAGAGGATGAGAGACACACAAGTGTTGAGGACTCTCCTTCATAGGTTCGCTATGAGTCGCCTGCAAGTCGACGGCACTTGACAACAACAACAACATACGTATATATATATTTGTATACAAAATCTTTCATATAAAGCCTATACTTGGACCAAGAAGTAGTCATCGGAACAGAGCAAGGAAACACTGCATGGTTCAAAATTGGGAAGGGCGTACGCCAGGGATGTGTCCTGTCTTCATACCTTTTCAACCTGTATGCAGAACAGATTATCCTACAGGCTGGGCTCTATGAGGAGAAATGTGGGGTCAGGATTGGTGGAAGACCTATCAACAATCTGCGTTATGCAGATGACACAACCCTGCTTGCTGAAACTGAGGAGGACCTGAAGCGCTTGCTGCAGAGAGCCAAGGACTGCAGCCTTCAATATGGATTGAAGCTCAATGTCAAGAAGACAAAGATTCTCACCACTGGGCCAACTGGCAGCATCAGGATGGATGGTGAAGAGATTGAGATTGTTCACATCTTTAGTTTGCTTGGCTCCACAGTCAACACTCTTGGCACCAGTAGCCAGGAAATTAAAAGACCTATTGCCATGGGAAAGTCTGCTGTTAGGGACCTCTCCAAAGTGCTGAAGAGCAATGGTGTCTCTCTGGAGACTAAGGTGTGTCTGATACAGGCCATGGTCTTTGCAATCACTTGTTATGCATCAGAGAGTTGGACAATGAATAGGGAGGATAGAAAGAGAATTGATACCTTTGAGCTGTGGTTCTGGAGAAAAGTATTAAGGGTACCATGGACTGCTAGGAAAGCAGATTCATCCTGGAGAGGTTTAAACTTGGTGGTTCCTTGGAGGCAAGGATTCGGAAGCTCCGTCTAACATACATGTTGTAAAGAGGGACCAGTCTTTGGAGAGGGACATCATGCTTCAGAGGGTGGAGGGACAGTGCAGGAGAGGAAGGCCCTCTATGAAATGGATTGACTGGGGTAATGGGAATGGGTGTGTTGGAGACAGTGTGATTGGCACAGGACATAGTAGAATTTAGTGCTGTTGTTCATAGGGTCGCTATGAATCACAAGCGACTCAACGGCACAAAACAACATAACAACAAAAATACACCCCAAAAAGGTACAATATATCTTCTTCTCCAAAGTGCGTAGAACAGTCTGCAGAATAGATTACATTTAGGTCACAAGGCAAGCATCAATAAATTAAAAAACAGAAATAATACAAATCATCTTCTCAAACCAGAATGCTTCAAAATTAGAAATTAATAACAAGAGGATAAAGAAGAAAAACCATACATTTAGAAGCTGAACAACACCTTGCTCAGACATAAGTGGGTCCTAGAAGAAATAAAAAATGAAGTAAAAAAGTTTCTTGAAACAAATGACAATCAAAACTAAACAAAGCAAGATCCATTTTATAGCAATAAGCAAATACATCAAAAGGCAAAAATAAACAAATAAATAATTGACTATCCAGCTACCATCTCCAAGAAATTCAAAAAGAACAGCAAAAACCCCAACAGCTTCTAAAAGTACCTGAAATTATAAAAATTAGGGCAGAAATAAATTAAACAGAAAACAATTGAAACCATCAACAAAACCATGAGTTGGTTCTTCAAAAAGGTCAATAAAATCACAAATCACTAGCAAATTTAACAAAGGAAAAGAAAGAAAAGACACAAATAATCCGAATAAGAGATGAAAGGGGCAATGCCATTACAGAAACAACTAAAATAAAAGACTAAGATTAGGATATTATTAAAAACTATACTCAAACAACTATGAAAACCCAGAGGAAATGGATAAATATTTAGAAGTGGATAACCTACCTAAACTGACACAGACCAAAATAGAACAGCTGAACAGACACATTACAAAAGAAGAAATTCAACAGGTAATAAAACAACTTCAAAATAAGAAAAGAAAAAAAAAAACCAAAAAAGCTCGGGACCAGATGGTTTTACAAATAAATTTTATCAAACATTCAGAGAAGAACTGTCATCAGTTCTACATAAACTATTTCAGAAAATAGAAAGAGATGTAATTCTTCTAGACTCATTCTCTGGAATAAACATATCTTTGATACAAAACCCAAGTAAACCAAGTAAAGACACCACCAAAATAGAAAACTAGAGGTCATTATCTCATATATATCTTAGATGCATTTCTGAATAAAATCCTGGCCAATAGAATCCAACAGTACATGAAAAAAATAATTCACCCTGACCAAGTGGGATTCATAATAGGTATGCAAGGATGATTCAATATAAGCAAAACAGTCAGTGTAATTCATCACATTAACAAAGCAATAAACAAGAATCACAAGAGCCTATCAATTGATGCAGAAAATGCCTTTGACAAGATCCAACACTGTTTCCTGATTAAAACACTCAACAAAATAGGAATAGAGAGGGATTTCCTCAATATGGTAAAAAGAATATATGCAAAACCAAGATCCAACATCATTCTCAATGGAGAGATATTAAAGGCATTCCCTTTGAGAATAGGAACTAGGCAAGGATGCCACTGTCACCTCTCCTATTCAATATTTTATTGGAAGTCTTAGTGATAGCAATAAGACAAGAGAAGGAAATAAAAGGCATTCCAATTGGTAAAGAGGAGGTAAAATTATATGCAGATGATATGTTAGTATACTTAGAAAACCCTAGAGACTCAATAAAAAATTACTGGACATAGCAAAGTGTCAGGATACAAATCAACATATAAAAATTAATTGGATTTCTCTACAGTGACAAAGAATATACAGAACTGGAGCAAAGAAAAACAGCACCCATCACAATAGCTAACCACAAGATTAAATATTTGGCAATAAATCTAACTAGAAACACAAAATACATTATTCAAAGAAAATTACAAAGCAAAACATTACTACAAGAAACAAAAAGAGATGGGAGAAATAGAAGAATATACCATGCTTATGGATAGGAAGACTCAGTATTGTGAAAATGACAGTCCTACCAAAGGCAATCTACAAGTTCAATGCAATCCCAATACAAATACTAATTACATTCTTCAACGAGATTGAAAAGGCAGTTTTCAGTTTCATCTGGAATGTAAAGAAACCCCGAGTAAGCAAAACACTCCTGAAAAGGAGAAACAAGGTTGGAAGTATCTCAAATTTTATGACACAACCATAGTGGTCAAGACAGCATGATACTGGGAAAGTGACAGACACATAGATCAGTGGAATAGAATAGAATTGAGAACCCAGAAATCAGCTCATCTACCTATTGTCACCTAATTTTTGACATGGAGATGAAATCATTTAAATGGGGAAATGAAAACTGCCTAAACAAACGGCGTTGGCAAAACTAAAAAACTATACACAGAAAATTCGAGGAAGACCCACACCTCACACCAAACACAAAAACCAACTCAAAGTGGATCAGGGACATAGGATTAAAACCAAGGGTTATAAACATCATCAGAGAAAAGTTTGGAAGAACTCTAGAAGCCCTAATCCACAACATGAACAGTCTTCCAAGTATTCTGAAAATCTACAACCAGGAGAGGATAAAATAGATGAATGGGATCATCTAAGAATCATATCCATATGCATATCAAAAAACTTCTCCAACAGGGTAAAAACTCAAGCCACTGAGTGGGGATAAGTATTTGGTAATGGCATGTCTGATAAGTGAAAGAATTTATAGAATACTCCGGCTCCTCAACAAGACAAAGGTAAACAACCCAATTGAAAAATGGGCACGAGATATGAACAGATGCTTCATTGAAAAAGACATAGATGGTGAACAAACACATGAAGAAATGTTCAAAATCCCTAGCTATTAGAGAGATGCAAATCAAAACAAATACGAGATAGCATCTCACCCCAGCAACAATGGCAAAGTTTAACAGAGCTGCAAACAACATATGTTGATGAGGTTGTGGAGAAATTGGAACCCTTATTCAGTATTGGTGGGAGTGTAAAATGGTGCAATCACTCTAGAAGGCAGTATGGCACTGTCTCAAAAAGTTGGAAATAGGAATATCATTTGGCCCAGCAATTGCACTACTTGGATTATACCCTAAAGAAATTGGAACTGCCACCCAAATAGATATAAGCACATCCATGTTTATTGCTGCTTTGTTCACAATAGCAAAGAAATGGAAGCAACCCCAGTGCCCATCAACAAATGAATGGATAAAGAAGCTGTGGCATACACACACAATGGAATACTACTCAGCACTGAAAAACAAGTAACTCATAAAATATTGTACTAAATGAGTGTTCCTGGAGGTCGTTATGCTGAGTGAAATATTTCAGTCACTAAAGGACAAATACAGCATAATGCCACTGTTATAAAACAGGAATGGCATTGGGTATTGAGAATAAACTAAGAAAAAAATGGATAAATAATAAACACTGCGTTGGAACAGATGAGAGAAAGAATTGTTTAAAAGGCATATATGATTAGGCTTTATTTACATGACAACAGTCCAGAATAAGAGGTATGTAGCAAAGTAGACTGGAGTGGTGGGGAGGGGGAAGGGATGAAATTATGCAATAATGAATGACTTTTTTTATTTTTAAGATAAAAGAGAATTGGGGCAGGTAGAGAGGAAGATGTACAACAGTGAATGAATGGAAAGTCAAGTTTTCTGTAAACTTTTGTAAAAATTCACAATAAAAAGTTACTTAAAAATTTGCTTGTGTGTGATATTAATGATATTATTTGATAATTTCTACATTCCATTGAATCACTTTTCTTTGGAATGGGCACAACTAACAGATTTATTCCAGTCAATTGGCAAGAGCCCCTTTCAAACTTATTAACTTAGTTAAATGGGCACTTCCAGTGCTATGCCTGCTTGCTGAAATATTTCATTTCCTGTCAATTCCTAGGCCTTATTTTTCACCAGTGCCTTCAATGAATCTTGAACTTCTTCCTTCAAGACCATGGTTCTTGATTATGCATATATTTCTCCCCAAAACTAAAATCTGTAGTCCTATCATGTAAATATTGTCATTGTTAGTACTCTTTGCAATTTTTTTAAAAAAATGTGTCTTTATACTTTTCTGCGGTTTGAGGTCCAGTGTTAACATACTTACTAATTCATCAATTTAATTTTTTTAAAACTACATATTCACACAATGGAATACTACACTGCATTGAAAAACAAGGAACTTATGAAATATTATACAAAATGGGTGATCCTGGAGGACATTATGCTGAATGAAATATCTCAGCCACAGAAAGGCAAATACTGCATAATGCCACTTTTATAAAAGAGGACTAACATACGGGTTGGGGGGGCGGAGAGTTAGAAAGAGGGGATAAATAATTTATACTGTATTGAAACAGATGAGAAAGACAACTTTTTAAAAAGGGATATATGATTAGGTATTTTTGTCATGACGGGAGTCCAGAACGAAGGTTGCATAGTGGAGTGGACTTGAAGGGAGGGATTGTAAAACAATGAAAGAATTTTTCTTTTACTTTTCAAAGAGAAGGGTGAATTTGGGGGGGAGGGGTGAGTAGGGAGAAAAGTGCAACAATGAATGAAAATCCAAAGTCTCTGTAAACCTTCATTAAAATTAATTTTTTTAAAAAAGGTAAAAACCGAGAAGACTAAATGTTCCTATGTATGCCATTCTTCTTGGAAAAATAAAAGGGTAAAATAGAGCTAAAAAAACACACACACCCCAACCCCCCACCCTCTAAACTACATATTACTATTTAGGTTAGAAGAGCTATATTTTCTTTAGGCATGTTGTTAGGACAGGCCAGTTGGCACCATTCTCAGGCTGGTGGAGGGTTTGCCAGAAAGGAAAGGAGGATCCTCAACAATATGGATTGGCCTAGTGACTGTAATAATGGCTTTGAGCACAGAGGGGATTGTGTGACTGGCACACGATTAGGCAAGGTTTCAATTTGTTGTAGCTAGGGCTACTGTGAGTTTCAGTCAATTCACCAGCACCTAACAACAACCTATTTCCTAATTTCTACAATTAGCATTGTTGAAAAACAAACAGTAAATATAGTTTGTGGTGTCAAGTGTTTATTGTTGAAAAAAGCTCTTCTGGCTATTGAGTTTGACTTTGCTGTGTGGATGGGTGGAAACAAGTGAATGGGTTATTTCACAATTGCCATTAAATTAAGTGGATTCACAACAAAAATTGAGACTCTCACTACCAGCAATAAAAAAGCATAGAATACAGTGTGTGACTATGACACTGATGTGTCAAATGCATTAATGGTTGGCTACCCAATACGGACAGAGAGTGGGGTGGAGCTCCCCAATTAAAACAAGCACGGAAGGAGGAGTGGCATCCACTTCCATAATAGCTGGCCTCCGGAAACCCTATGAACCTGGATAGAGGATGAAAGGCACCCGAGCGTGGAGGACTTTCCTTCATAGGGTCGCTATGAGTCATCTGCAACTCGATGGCACTTAACAACAATAACAACACAGTGTGTGAGTCCTTCAGAGCTGAAGATTCATGTACCACTCCGTCTGGGGTCTATAGGAGCAACAGCCACAGCAGAAACCTGACATAAGACAGAGTTGGCTTTGGGGTGGCTGCACTAGGAGCTTTCGCCAAAGTTTGTTTGAGGGGCAGTGAAAGGAAGGGTCACTTGGTGAGAAACCGTAATTGGCAGGAGTAAGAGCTAACACTGGCCTAAAACCATGAGGCTGAAGGCTCAGTTGCCTGCCAGCACAGTTCAGAAGCTATCCAAACTGAACAATTATACTCTGCTGCTAACTTGAATGATAGCCTTTTGATTTTCCTGATAAATACCATAATTATAAAAAATAATTTTATGTTTATTCTTTACATTACAGTTACATACTATACTTGGTATAATAGGCAAATTTGTATATATTTTATGTAAGTAAAATGCTACTTACTTCATAGTATACTTCCAAGTACAGGCATACTGTAAGGGAAACCCTAAAGTGAGAATAATCTTTTATAATACCTGTATTTTATCTGACTTGTAATTTAAGATTTTCATAATAATAATTTCCTAAAATGAAATTTTTTATATTCTGTTTGTCATTTGGGTTTCAATTGTGCCCTGCATTAAATCCCTGAGCCAGGTTTTGGGTGTTTATGACAGCCGACAGACAGGTAAGTGGTCTTTGGTTAAAGAAAGAATTTAGGGATCTTGGATCCTGTGGACAGACTTCTCTCGAATCATTTGTAGATGGAGAGAGCCATGTTCATTATGCCAATTCTTCCTCCATGTGATTTATGTTGTCTATTGTTCTAACAAATCTCTGGTGGCCTAATGGTAAGGAGTTGCACTGACAGCCCAAAGACCCCCAGTGCAAATCCACCAACTGTTCCTGTGTAATTTACAGACTCTGAAAAATCTGCTGGAGGGTCAGCTATGAATCGGTTTTGATTCAACTGCACATAATAACAACATTGTTTATTGCATTAGCGTCAGAGTCCTGCAGACCTAGCCTTCTCAAAACCTTTATCCTAGGAGGTTGTTGTTGTTAAGTGCCTTACAGTAGTAGATGGCCCGTAATAATTCTGTGAATTAAAGTTGTGAATGCCAAACTTTCGTCTTTTCTCCAAGTTCATAGAGTTTCCGGAGGGAAGCTTTTTTTGGAAGTGAATGTCACTCCTTCCAAGCCTGTTTTATTTGGAAGATCAACAAACACCAGTCCAGTTGCTCTTCTCATCATCCCGTCCTGGAAATAGCCCCAGACTGATGACTAAAAGCCTTTCTTTTTTTAAAATTAATTTTAATGAAAGTTTACAGAGACTTAGGGGTTCCAGTCATTCATTGTTGCACTTTTCTCCCTGCCCACTCCCTCCCATCCCCCCATTCACTCTTCTCCTTGATGAGGGGCCAAATCCAATCAATTCACACCTGGTGAGGACAGCAGCCACACCCTAGTTTCAACCCCAAATCAGAAAACACACCTTAGCAGAATCTGGCCGGTTGTTCCACTCATTTCCCAGCTTGGAAATAACCTCTCCCCTAGGATATGAACATTTTAATTATAAAAGGGGAAGTAGTCAGGAGAAAAGAATGTTTAAAGATTTCTTTGTTGTGGTTGTTAGATGCTGTCCACTATGACTCATAGTGACTAATAGATCTGAATCTTGCCCTGCCCTACTCCGTTCTCATCTCTGCCCCATTGTTATAAAGTCTTCCTTTTTCACTGATTGCCCAACTTTCCTAGTACAATGTCTTTTACCAAGGACTGATCCCTTTGACCACAGGCCCAAAGTATGTGAGACAGAATTTCACTATCCTTGCCTCTAAAGAGCATGCTGGTTATGCTTACTCTGAGACAGACCTGTTTGTTCATTTGACAGTTCAGTACTCTCACAATTCAAAGGCATTGATTTTTCACTGTCATCCTTAGTCATTGTAAAATTTTTAGATGCATAGGAAGGAATTGAAAATACGCTTGAGTCAAGTGCACCCTAGTGTTTATACTGGCACTCTTGCTCTTTAGCACTTTGGAGAGATCCTTTTTTTAAATATTATTTTTTATTATTAATGTCAATGAAAATTTAGAGATTTTGGATTTCCATACATTCATTATTGCACTTTTCTCCCTGCCCACTCTTTCCCCAGTACACTCTTCTCTTTGAAAACTAAAATTCTTTCATTGTTTTGCAATCCCACCCCCCAGGTCCACTCCACTATGCAGCCTTCATTCTGCACTCCTGTCGTGACAAAAATACCTAATCACATATCCCTTTTAAACAGTTTTCTCCCTCATCTGTTTCAATGCAGTATACATTATTGAACCCATCTTTCTCAGTCTCCCCCAATCCCGATGTCAGTCCTGTGTTACAACAGTGGCACCATGCAGTATTTGTCCTTTTATGATTGAAGTTCACTCGCTCTAAAATTTGGCAGTTGGAAATAGATTTAACATGCAAACAAGGTATATTATTGATAAATGGTGATTGGAATGAAAGAATTTGAAACAGCAAAAAAGAAAGGGTAGATTGAAAGTACAGATTTGGTGACAGAACTTGCCAGGAAATAAAATGATCGATTTTTGTACATGCAGCTATTCATTCAACACAAATAACCTTTTTAAAAAATAAAACAAACATACCACAACAAGATAAAGGTAAATAATTCCATAGGAAAATGGGCACAGGATATGACCAGACACTTCACCAAAGAAGACATTCAGATGGCTAACAAGCACATGAAGAAATGTTCAAAATCCTTAGCTCTAAGAGAGATGCAAATCAAAACAACTATGAGATATCATCTCATCCCAGTCAGAATAGCAACATTTAGCAGAACAACAGCAAGCAACTAATGCTGGCGAGGTTGTGGAGAAACTGGAACCCTTATTCACTGTTGGTGGGACTGTAAAATGGTGCTTTCCCCAAAAGTTGCAAAAAGAGATACCATTTGACCCAGCAATTCCACTACTGGGAATATACCCCAAAGAGACCATAACTGACACCCGAGCAGATATATGCACACCTATGTTTATCACAGCCTTGTTCACAATAGCAAGGCATTGGAAACAACCTAAGTGCCCATCAACAAACGAATGGATAGAGAAGCTGTGGTATATTCACACAATGGAATACTATGCTGCATTGAAAAACAAGGAACTCATGTAATATTATTCAAAATGGGTGGCCCCTGGGAGATCCTTTACAGTAGCTTTTTCCCAAAGTAATGTCTTTTGATTTCCCAAATGCTTGTTACCATGGGTGTTGATTGTGAATCCAAGTAAAAGTAAATCATTGGCAACTTTAATCTTTTCTCCATCTATCATGATGCTGCCTATTGGCCCAGTGGTGATGATTTTTGTTTTCTGTCTCCTTAGCTTAGTGATCGTGAAAGCAAGTTTAAGAAGCATAACTCTGACAGACCATGCACGAGTTTAAGAAAGTTTCTGACTGATGACACAAGAGACAGCTTGATAAAGGTGGTAAAATGTGAAGAGGGATTTAACACATGAGAAGGATTTAACTGATACAGATTGGAAGATTATTGTTGGGGGACTTTCAGGATAGAGGGAATGGGTAGATGGGATTATGCAAGCAGAAAAAGACCTGTTCACATACTCAAATGACATATCAGCTTCTTCCAATGGAACAAAGCCCCAAATCAGAGTCTTGGAAGCTTTGGCTCAAGTGACAAATATTTCCTGTGGATAAAAATATCTTCCTATTTAGATTTAGGTCTAATCTTTTCTTTCTTTATAACCTCACTTACCTAGGGGTCTGACAAAGAGTCAGTTGTTGTTAGGTGTCATTAAGTCAACTGTTCCCACAGCGACCCTGTGGACCCTTTCCCTATCCTGTGCCACCCTCATCATCTCTGAGATGCTCCAATCCATTGTTTCTGGGTCACTCTGTCAATCTATTTCATTGAGAACCTTCTTCTCTTCTCTGACTCTCCACCTTTCCCAGTATGATGTCTTTGTCCAAAGACTGGTCCCTATTGACAACATGTGCAAAGTATGTGAGATGAAGTTTTTGTCTTCACAGTCACAATTTTGATGAGCACTTCCTTTGCCTTTCTTTCCTCACCTCCTCACATCACTCTAATTGTCAAACTCTATAGAAGAGCCTTCAGTGAGCATTGCTTTGGTCCTATAGGATGCTTGTGGTTCATTGCTACTTGTACATGATGCTTTTGTTACATACCCTTCCCATGAAAAAGGCAGGTACTTCATGAAGAAGATTTGGTGTTCTCCAGCCAGCTAGAGCCTGTGGCTGGGCTGAGACAGGCTCATGAATTGATTGAGATCTGTATGATGTCAATAACCTCAGCTATGCAAATGAGCAAAAAATTAAGTGTCTTGTCTAGACCAGAAACCAGAACTCAGTGGGAGGTCGCCAAAGGGTGTGGTGCACCTGAAACAAGCAACAAAAAAAAATTGTTTCATCTGGCCTTAAACAGAGTAGGATATTCACCAGACTAGCTCCAGGGGGCTAAGAAAGAGCACAGAGCCAAGGAGCCCCATGGAAAGGAGGCCAGAAATTACTAAGGGAGGTCCAAGACAAAATGCTCACAGCCACTGCCAGACAATGCACGCTGGGAAGTAGATAGCATCAGGAAAGACTTGCACTCCACAACTCTATTTTCAGCTGCACTTTCTATTTCATTTATCTCCTTATGCCAGCAATTAAACAGTTAGCAGGTCTTGCATATGGCCTCAGAATCACACTATTATTCCTCCTGCAACAACTCAGCTCATTGCCGTGGAGTTAGAACTAACTCAGCTGGCACTTCAGTGAGTTTTGAGAGGCTGTAAATTTTATGGAAGAAGATTGCTCATCTTTCTTCACTGTTGGTGGGAGTGTAAAATGGTGCAACCCCTGTGGAAAGCTGTATGTCGCTTTCTCAAAAAGTTGCAAATAGAGATGCCATTTGACCCCGCAGTACCACTACTGGGAATATACCCAGAAGAGACCATAACTGATACCCAAGCAGATATATGCACACCCATGTTTATTGCAGCTTTGTTCACAATAGCAAGGAGTTGGAAACAACCAAAGTGCCCATCAACAAACGAATGGCTA
>NW_006400107.1:422540-432617 GCF_000299155.1 Elephantulus edwardii | reverse complement strand
GGACACACTGACAAAGGAGATTAATCAGAACTGGCTTTGACAAGCACTGTAGGAATTGGACAATTAAAACAGACATGGGGGGGAAGAAGAACGAACTGGGGATGAGGGTGGAGAAAACAGTGCAACAATGAATGAATGAAAACCCAAAATCTCTGTAAATGTTCATTAAAACTAATAAAATTTATTTAAAAAAAACAAAACAGAAAAACAGCTAATAGATTCAGTAACACAGCCCATTAGGCCACCAAAGCTCCCTAGTGTACATTCATTTTCCCAATATTTCAGAGGGCTCTTCTACATCTTCCCTCTTTACAAATTCTGGGTCTCTCCAGTCCCATCTTCCTACTTTAGTGAGGAAAGTGAATGAATGAAGAGACAATGGTTGGTATATTTTCCTCTACCATGACCATCCACCTACTTGCACCAGCATCCATATGCTCTAAGAGAAACATCTCTGTGACTACTTGAGTTTTATCAGTCTAAATCCTAAACGCAAGAGAGATACTGATTGCAGCATAAGAAATTGGCAGCAGCGTGAAGCGTTCAGAATCACAGAAGCCCAGAAGGCTTCAGGCCTAAGCCATCATGTGAAGGGCTAGAGAGTGGGAGAGAGGTGTTGAATAGCATAGGCAGGAGTGAAAGGGGATGTTGGTGGAGTGGGGAAAGGGCCAAGGGCAAGGAGCAACATTGAATCAATTGGCTGCTTCCGTAATCGGGGATATGTCTTTCATCTGCTCCTTTCTGTAAAAAGCTTGTATGTCAGATACTGTTCTAAATCTGAGCAACTGAATTAAGAAAGACTAGGAATAAGGAGTGGTTGTCACTTCTGAAATAACAGGCCTTCAAAACCCCTATGTACAATAGAGCACACTTAGGTTAGACTAGCACATATGGCAACTGAGACTGAGCTCTCAAGTATGGAAACACAAAGGAGAAGGAGAAGTTGCAACCAGACACTAGTGACTGCAAGAATCATGAATGTCAGAAAACTAGGTATTGGCAAAATGAGATGGATTGGGATGGGACATTTAGAATCAGATGATCATGTAATAGACTGTGCTGGAGATGAAAAGGTGAGGAAAAATAGAGTTGTTTTCACAGTTAAAAATGTAGTTTCTAGATCCATTTTGAAATATAATATTGTGTGTGACAGTATAATAGTAATATGCAAAGAAGTCCAGTGAATATCACTAACATTCAAATATATGCACCAACAACTAAAGCCAAAGAGGAGGAAGTAGAAGATTTCTACCAACCTTTGCTGTCAAAACTCAGCTGAACATGCACTCAAGATGCTCAGAAAAGGAAACCAAGAAAACGATACCATTTACAACAGCCAATCACAAACTGAGATACATGAAGTGAACCTAATTAGAGAAACAAAAGACCTATACAAATAAAACTATAAAACATTTCTGCAAGACACAATAAGAGACCTAAAGAAATGGGAAAATGTACCCTGTTTATTGATTGGAAGACTCAATATTGTGAAGATTACAGTCTTCCTAAAGCAATCTACATGTTCAATGGAATCACAATACAGTTAACAAATATACCTTTTTCTCAAGGAGATCAACAGGGGAATTGTCAAGTTTATTTGAAGAGGCAAGAGACCCTGAATAAGAAAATACTTCTGAGAAAACAAAAATGAAGTGGGAGACATAGCACTTCCTAACCTCAAAAACTACTATACATACTATGACAGGCACTTAGACCAATGGAACAGAATTGAGAGCCCAGAAATAGACCCCTATCTATAGGGTCAAGTGATATTCTACAAGGAAATTAAAGCTAACAAATGGGGACATGACAATTTCTTCAACAAATGGTGCTAGCAAAACTGAACTGCTACCTGCAGAAAGCTGAAACAGGATCCACATCTCACACCATACACAAAAATCAACTCACCATGGATCTGAGACCTGGGAGTAAATCCCAAATCCATAAAGTTCAAAAGAGACAAACTGGGATCAAGCTTAAAAGGCTTAGTCCCTGGTATAAAGAGACTGCCAAACACAGCCAGAAACGCGCAGTTCTGAAAAGAATAAAATTGATGAATGAGACCTTCTAAAGATAAAATGCCTGTGTTCATCAAAAACTTCTCCCAACAGGGTAAAAAGAAAACCTACTGATGAGGAACAAATATTTGACAATACAATCTCAGACAAGAGTTTCATAACAAAAGTTTGCAGAATACTTCTGGGCCTCCTCAAGAAAAAGACTGATAACCTAAATACAAAATGGAAAAAGACATGGAAAGTATTTTCACAGAGGAAGATACTCAAATCGCCAGTAGATACATAAAGAAATGCTCTAAATCACTGGCAATAAGAGAGATGCAAATAAAAACCATGTGATATCATCTTACTCCAGAAGCAGTGACAAAGTTTAACAGGACAGCAAGTACTAAATGTTGAAGAGTATGCAGTGAGTTAGGAGTTCTTATACATTGTTGCTGGGATTGTAAAATAGTACAACCACTCTGGAAGGCAGTTTAGCATTTCCTCAAAAGTGTGAACATAGAAATTCCATATGATCCAGCTATTCCACTGCTTGGAATATACCCTGAGAAAATGAGAATTGAGGCACAAATAGAGACTTGTACCTCAATATTCAGAGCAGTGTTATTTATCATTATGAGAACATGGGAACAGCCCAGATGTCCAACCACAACTGAATAGATTGAGAAATTACGATACATTCACACAATGCAATAGTATGCAACATGCAGGAGCTGATTTTGTAAATTACTATGTAACTTGGGAGGGACTAGAGAACATTATGCTGAGTGAACTCACTCAGTCCCATAAGAACAAATACTGTATAAAACCATTATTGTAGAATGAGTATGAGGATCCAAGGTAGGGCACGGAGTGTGGAAGCAGAGAAGTGGGAATGGCTTGGGGGTTAAACACAAGGTCACACAATTTCATACGTAGGAATGGTGAAAGAAATGGGAAAGATCTGATATGAGAAACAATGTGTTCAGACTTTGTAAATAAACCAGTATAAAGTGGAAAAAATAATAATGGGTGACTGGAATGCGAAAGTTGGGAACAGAAAAGAAGGATCAGGAGTTGGAAAATATGGACTTGGTATCAGAAATGAAGCTGGAGATAGAATGATAGAATTCTATGCAATCAATGATTTATTTATTTCAAATACTTTTTATAACAAACACAAGCTATACCCGTGGATTTCATCTGATGGTATGCATAAAAATCAGATTGATTACATCTGTGGGAAGAATCTCTGGAGAAGATCAATATTATCTGTGAAAATGAGGCCAGGAGCTGATTGTGGAACAAACCACATGCAAGTTTAAGCTGAAGTTAAGGAAAATGAAACCAAATACACAGGAACCAAAATCTGACCTTGCATCTATCTCTCTCAAAATTTAAAACCACCTCAGTACCAGGTTTGAGGCCTGGAACACTAATGAGTGAAGGCCAGATGAGCTATGGGAGGATTTCAAGAATACCATCCATGAAGAATGTAAAAGTTCAGCACAAAGACAGATAAAGAAGAAAAGACCAACATGGACATCAGACAAGACTCTGAATATTGCACTAGAGTGCCAAGAAGCCAAAGCAAAGGGAAGAAATCAAGAAATTAAGGAGCTGAACAGACTATTTAAAAGGATAATGCGGGAAAACAAAGTAAAATTTTATAATGAAATGTGCAAAGAGCTGGAGTCAGAAAATCAAAAGGGCTGAACTTGCTCAGAATTTCTTAAGCTGAAGGAACTGAAGTACAAATTTAAGCTTCAAGTTTCAATGCTTCAGGATGCTTTGGGCAGAATATTAAATGATCCAGGAAGCATTAAAAGAAGATGGAAGGAGTATACAGAATCACTGTACCAAAAGGAAATGGCTGACTAAGAAAAAAATCTCAAGAAACAACGTAGGAGCAAGAGCCTGTGGCGATGAAGAAAGAACTTCAAGCTGTTCTGAAAGAATTGTCAAAATACAATGCCCCAGGAACTGATGGCACACCAGTTAACATATTTCAACAGACACTACCCTGGATCCGATCACCAAGGTGTGCCAAGAAATCTGGAGGACAATCACCTGGCCAGTTGACTGGGCGAGATCAATATTTATTAACATTCCAAAGAAAGGTGACCCAACAGAGTGCGGAAATTAATGAACAGTACCATTGTTATCACATACAAGCAAGATTCTGCTGAAAATTATCCCAAAATGACTGGAACAGCATATCAACAGAGAACTGCCAGATGTGCAGTCTGGGTTTAGAAAAGGCCATAGTACTAGGATAGTATAGCTAATGTTAGATAGCAGAAAGCAGAGAATACCAGAGGAATGCCTATCTGTGTTTCATTGACTATGCAAAGGCACTTGACTGTATGGATCACAACAAACTGTGGCTAACTCTGAGAAGAATGGAAAACCTATAATTGTACCAGGAGGCAGTCCTCAGAACAGACCAAGGAAACACTGCATGGTTCAAAATCGGGAAGGGTATATGCCAGGGATGTGTCATAGCTTTATACCTTTTCAATCTATATGTGGAACAGCTCATCTGGTAGGCTAGGCTCTATGAGGAGGAATGCGGCATCAGGATTGGAGCAAGATTCATCAACAATCTGAATTATGCAAATGACACAACCTTCCTAACTGAAATTGAGGAGGACCTGAAGCGTTTGCTGCAGAAGATCAAGAACTGCAGCTTTCAATATGGATTGAAGCTCAACATCAAGAAAACAAAGATTCTCACCATTGGTAATATCATGATAGAAGATGAAGAGATTGAGATTATTACCAGCAGCCAGGAAATCAAAATATAAATTGCTTGGGGAAGTCTGCTGTCAGGGACATCTTCAGAGTACTGAAGAGCAATAATGTCAGTCTAGAGCCTAAGGTGCACCTGATCCAGGCCATAGTCTTCTCAATTACTTGCTATGGATTGGAAAGCTGAGCAATGACTAGGTATGATAGAAGAGTTGATGCCTTTGAGCTGTGGTGCTGGAGAAAAGTGTTGAATATACCATGAACTGCTAGGAGAACAAGCAAGTTCATTCTAAGAGGGTGAAACCAGGATGCTCCTTGGAGGCAAGGAATCTGAAGCTTCATCTGATGTATTTGGGGTATGTAGCAAAGAAGGACTAATCCTTGGAGAGGGACATAATCCTTGGAAGGGTGGAGAAACAGCACGAGAGAGGAAGACCCTGGATGTGATGGATTGACTCTGTGACTGGGTTAATGGGGGTAAGTGTGTCAGAAACAATAAGGTTGGCGCACAATAGAGCAGGGTTCAGAGCTGTTGTACATAGGGTAACTGTGAGTGTCAAGCCACTCAACAGCACATAATAACAATAAATAACAATGGATTAAAGGTATTTTCTAGCAATTATTCTTTTCATACATTTTTATAATTAGTTTGAAAATATGTCCATAGGCTGACTAATCTTTTGGGTTTGTCAAGGACTGCCAGAAGAACAAACAAGTCTGTTCTGGAGGAATGGCAACCAGGGGCAAAGATAGTGAAACTTCATATCACATACTTGAATATGTTGTCAGGAGAGATCCAGTCCTTGGAAAAAAGCATCATGCTAGGAAAGGTGGAGGATGAGAGAGTAGACCCTCAACAGTATAGATTCACACCGTGACTGTAACAGTGGGCTCAAGTGTATCAGAGATGATGAGGATGGTGCAGGACAGGGCCAGGCTCAGATCTGTTGTTCACCAGGTCATTGTGAGTGGTAGCCAACTTGATGGCACCTAACAACAGGATCGTAAATTACCTGCTCATAGCCCTTAAGGGCTCTTGTGTTTTACTTATTGCTTTTGTGTGTTAAAAATACATTTATCTTGTCATTTGCTATTATTTTATCCTGTGATTAAAAATTTCAGATTTAGTATAATTTATCAAGGTTTTTGTTTTTTTGTTTTGCCTTGATTTGGGCCCTGAAGTTTTATTCTAAAGTCTTCAATAAATTTTAGGTAGGAATAAGTTCTTTCTTACACATTCTTGGTGTGGGTTTTTTTTTTTAATTTTGTCTCTCTCTCTCTCTCTGTGTGTGTGTGTGTGTGTGTGTGTGTGTGTGTTTTACTTGTTGTGTGCTGTCAAATTAGATCCGACTGACACAGGAGATTGCCTTTCCTTCTCCAGCAGAGCATCTGGTGGATTTGAACTGTGTGTCTTTGGGACTGCAGTGCAGCTTCTGACCACTAGACCACTAGAGCTCCCTCACATTCTTGTTTTTAATTGCCTGATTTTAAATTAAGTCTGATTCACAGTAATGTCATGTATTGCAGAATAGACATTTATTATCATCTCTATATAAACAGAATAGCTTCTTACTGTTATTATCAGACCTTTCTTTCACAGCACACATGGACAGATTTCAATAATCAACTGTTTCCTTGTTAAAATGTAAAACTGCCATTGAGTGGATTCTGACTCTCTAGTGGGTTTCTGAGAGTAAAGATCCCAGCAGGAAGCATTAATCTTTCTTCCATGGTAGATTGGACCCACTTGAGACATGTGGGCTTTTGATTAACAGTGAAGCATGCCACAGACCACACCACTAGAGTGGCTGTTGTTATTGTTATTAGGTACCATCAAGCCATCATGACCCTATGAGAAACAGATCTCAACTTTGCCTTATTCTGCACCATCCTAATGATCACTGACATGCTCAAGTTCAGTGTTGCAAACAATATGTCACTCGATCTTACTGAGGTCCATCCCCCCTTTAATTGACCCAGGATGATGTGTTTTTGCCAAAGACTGGTCTCTCCTGACAACACACTCAAAGTATGTGAGACAAAGTTTCAGCACTTCTAACACTGCTTGCATTGTTTCTAAAACAAACTGATTTCTTTAGGAGTCCATGGCATATTTAGTACTCTTCTCCAGCACCATCATTCACAAGAATTTATTCTTTTTCTGTTGTCTTCCTTAGTTGTCCACTTTCAGATGCACAATAAACAACTGAAAATACTAAGGGTTGAATCATGTAAATCTTAGTCTTTAAACTGACATCCTTGTTCTTTATCACTTTGGAGCATTTCTTGGCAATAAATACGGCAAATGTAACAAATTCTGCCCATAGCATTCTTAAACATTGCAACTTGAGGCTTTAATTTGTGCCTCAATTCCTTCAGCTTAAAAATTGCCAAATGAGTTTGTCCCTTTTAATTTTCCCGACTCCTGCTCTTTGCACACTTCTTTATAATACTTTGCTTTGTCTCCATTGACTGTCCTTTGCAATCTTCTGTTCATTTCTTCAATGTCTTTGTTTCTTCCCTTTGCTTTGGCTTCTCAGTGCTCTAGTGCAATATTCAGAGCCTCTTTTGACATCCCTCTTGGTGTTTTGTTACTCATTTGTCTTTTTAATGACCTTTTGCATTCTTCAAGGATAGTATTCTTGATATCCTCCCACAGCTCATTTGGCCTTTGTTCATTAGTGTTCAAGGCCTCAAACCTGTTCTTGAGATGTGTTTTTTTTTTTAAATTTATGTGGGATAGACTCAAGGCCAAATTTTGGTTCTTGTGGAGTTGATTTAATCTTCTTTAGCTTCAGTTTGAAATTGCAGATGAGTAGTTGGTGGTCTGTTCTACAAGCAGCAATTGGCCTGGTTTTCACAGCTAATATTGAGCTTCTCCAATGATTCTTTCAACAGATATAGTTAATCTGATTTCTATGCTGACCATCAGGTGAAGTGTGTGAGTATAGTCACCATTTATGTTTCTTATAATAGAATTTGCAATGAATAAGTCATTGTACAAAATTCTATCATTTTATTTCCAACTTAGTTTCTATCACCAAGCCTGATTTCCAAATACTGATCTTTCTACTCTGTTCCCAACATTTGCATTCCAGTCATTCATTGTCACCCATTTTCTCCCCTTATCCCTCCTCCTCCCCCTAACCCACCCTAAAATGCACCACTTATTTCAGTTTGTTCTTATACATATATGCATAATCATATATTCCTTTTGGGCAGTTCTTCCCTTCATCTGTTCTAATTGTCTATCCACTCTTTCATTGTCTGTCCACTCTTTGCCCATTTCCTTCCCAACTACCCTTCCTTACATCTGTCGTATTTTATAACAGCAGTGTTATATAGTTCTTTTAATTTTTGTAAGTGAGATATTTCACTTAGCATAATGTTCTCAGGCTCACCCATATGGTGTAATGTTTTACAAGTTCTTTGTTTTTAATGTTGTGTAATATTCCACTATGTGAATATACCATTTTTTTCCTATCCATATGTTTGTTGAGGGGCACTTGGGTTGCTTCCAGGTCTTTGTCTTTTGTCTGTTGCTAATGCAACAACAAACATGGGTGTGCATATGTTTGTTTGAGTCATGGCTCTGGTTTCTTTTAGGGTATATTCCCAATAGGGGAATTGCTGAGTGAAATGGCACTTCTTATTTCCAACTTTTTAAGAAAGTGTCTGATCCCTTTCTATAGTTTCTGTACCATTTTACATTCTCATCAGCAGTGAATACGAGTTCCAATCTCTCTACAGCCTCACCAGCATTTGTTGTTCGCTGTTCTGTTGAACTTTCCTGTTGTTGCTGGGATTAAATGATATTTCATAGTTATTTTGATTTGCATCTCTCTGATAGCTAGAGATTTTGAACATTTCTTCATGTGTTTGTTTGCCATCTGAATATCTTTTTTGGTAAAGTGTCTATTCATATCCTGTGCTCATTTTGCAATTGAGTTGTTTACTGTTTTCTTGTTGAGGTGCTAGAGTATTCTACTAATTTTATATCGCAATCCCTTATCAGATATGTCATTACCAAATATTTTTCCCCAGTCTGTGGGTTTCCTTCTTATCCTATTGCAGAAGAGCTGAACAGAAGATTTCAAAAGGCAGCACGGGATGACAAAGTAAAATATTACAATGAAATGTGTAAGGAGTTGGAGTCAGAAAACCAAACGGGTGGAACTTGTTCAGCATTTCTTAAGCTCAAGGAACTGAAGAACAAATGCAAACCTTGAGTAGCTAAAATCAAGGATGCTTTAGCAAGAATATTAAATGATCCAAGAGGTATCAAAAGAAGATGGGAAAAATATACTGAGTCATTGTGTCGAAAGGAATTGGAAGACAGAAGAATTTAACAAAACAACATATGGGCAAGAACCTTTGGTGATGAAGGAAGAAGTTCAAGCTGCTTTGAAAGAAATAGCAAAAAAATAAGGCCCCAGGAATAGATGGTATACCAATTGACATATTTCAGCTAACAGATACTGCCCTGGACATGCTCACCAAGTTGCGTCAAGAAATCTGGAGAACAACCACTTGGCCAACTGACTGGAAGAGATCTATATTTGTTCCCATTCCAAAGAAAGGTGATCCAACAGAGTATGGAAAACTAAAACAATATCATCGATTTCACATGCAAGCAAGATTCTGCTGAAGATTATCCAAAAACGAGTGGAACATCACATCAGCAGAGAACTGCCAGAAGTCCAGGCTGGGTTTAGAAGGGGTCATGGTACTAGGGATATTGTAGCAATGGTAGATGTATATTGGCTGAAAGCAGGGAGTACCAGAGGAATGTCTATCTGTGCTTCATTGATTATGCAAAGCCATTTGACTGTGTGGATCATAACAAACTGTGGCTGACTCTGAGAAGAATGGGAATCCCAGAACACTTGATCATGTTAATGCGAAACTTATACTTGAGCCAAGAGGCAGTTGTCAGAACAGAGCAAGGAAATGCGGCAAGTGTTTCAAAATTGGGAAGGGCATATGCCAGGGATGCATCCTGTCTCCATACCTTTTCAACCTGTATGCAGAACAGATCATCTGGGAGGCTGGACTATATGAAGAAAAATGTGGCATCAGGATTGGTGGAAGATCCATAAACATTCTACTTTATGCAGATGCCACAACCCTGCTTGCTGAAACTGAGGAGGACCTGAAGTGCTTGCTGCTGAGGGTCAGGGACTGCAGCCTTCAATATGGATTGAGGCTCAATGTTAAGAAGACAAAGATTCTCACCACTAGACCAATTGGCAGCATCAGGATGGATGGTGAAGAGATTGAAATTGTTCACAGCTTTAGTTTGCTTGGTTTCACAATCAACACTTTT
>NW_006400107.1:418834-421400 GCF_000299155.1 Elephantulus edwardii | reverse complement strand
GTGGACAGTGCTGGCTGGAGCTTCCCGACTAAATCAAGCCTGGAAGCAGGAGCGGCATCCACTTCTGAAATGGCTTGCCTCTGGAAACTCTATGTACGAACAGTGCTCAGGCCGTTAGTTCATAGGGTCGCTATGAGTCGTCTACGACTTGACGGCATCAAACAACAACAACAACAACAACATAGTGCTTCCTAGTTTTTCTCTGATTAATTTTCTAGTTTTTTGTTTTACTTCCAGGTCCCTGATCCAGCTCCCTTCTACCACCACCCCAGGTCAACCCTCCCATGCCCTTCACCCAATCAATCCTCCCCTTGCCTTTCCCTCAGCCAATCCTCCCCTCCCTCCTCTCCCCAGTCAACCCTTGATATTGTGGCTCAGTTGTCCAGTCACTTGTGTGGCTAGTCTCTACTGCTGCAGGCATCTCTCTCAATCTCGAGGCCCTCTATATCAGCTGTGAAAACTAGGCTATGAGTTGATTGTGGAACAGACTACTCATTTGCAAGTTCAACTTGAAGCTAAAGAAAGTGAAAGCAAATCCACAGGAACCAAAATAATGGCTTTGAGTCTATCCCATCTGAATTTAAGAAATATCTCAGGAAGAGATTTGAGGCCTTGAACACTAATGAATAAAAACTAGGTGAGCTGTGGGATGATACCAAGAATATAATTAATGAAAAATGAAAAAAGGTCATTACAGAAACAAAGGAGGAAGAAAAGACACACAAAGATGTCAGAAGAGAGTCTAAATATTGTTCTAGAACACCAAAAAGCCAACACAAAGGGAAATCATGAGTAACAAAGAAAAGAAAAATCAGGAAGTTCAAGAATTGAACAGAAGATTCCAATGGACAGTGTGGGAAGACAAAACAAAGATTATAATGAAATGTAAAAAAAGCTGGATTTGAAAAGCAAAAGGTATTTCTTGAACTGAAGGAACTTAAGAACAAATCCAAGCTTCAAGTTACAATAATTAAAGATGCTATGGGCACAATATTGAGTGATCCAGGAAGCATCAAAAGAAGATGGAAAGAAACACAGAGCAGCTAAATACTAAAAAGAATTGGCTAACATAAAACAATTTTGTAAAACAGCATATGATAAAAAATCAATAGTAACAAGGGAAAAATTCAAGCTGCTTTGAAGGAATTTGCAAAAACAATTCCCTAGGAATTGATGGCATACAAATTGACATATATCAATAAACAGATGCTGCTCTAGATTTGCTCATTAGATTGCACCAAGAAAGCTGGAGACAACTACCTGGCTAGTTTACTGGAAGAGATCCATATTTATTCTCATCCCAAAAAAAGGTGATCCGACAGAGTGGAGAAATTATCAAACAATATCACTAACAGAGCACACCAGCAAAATCCTGCTAAAGTGATTTAAAAAAAAAAAAGACTGGAACAGAGAAAAAACAGAAATACAAGCTGAGTTAAGAAGAGAATATGGCACTAGAGACATAATCACCAATATCAGATGGTTCTTAGATGAAAGCACAGAGTACCAAAGGAATGTTTCATTGACCATGCAAAAGCATGTGTGGATCATGACAAATTGTGGCTAATCTTGAGAAGAATGGAGATCCCCAAACACTTGATTTTGTTCATGTGAAGCAAAGATGAGAAAGCAGTCATGGGATCCAAACAAGGGAACCCTTCATGGTTTAAAATCAACAAAGGAGTGCATCAGGAGAGCATCCTTTCTCCATACCTTTTCAATCTATATGTGAACAGACCATTCTGGAGGATGGAGATTATGAAGAAGAATGTGGCATCAAGATTAGATGAAGACGCATCAACAATTTGTGCTATGAAGATGATACAATGTTACTTGCTGAAACTGAGGAAGATTGCTTCACAAGGCCAAGGACGCACAAGGATGTTGAGATGCAATCTGTATTGAAAACTGTAGTCCTTGGCTTTTTCTGATGACTGCTTATGACAGACCTTAATATAAAATAGTGTTTGATTCATCACAGACTTATTTCCTTTTTTTATATAAGTTGTGCAGCTATTTAAACAATGGATTCTCATATTTCATTTGTGGAAGTCACTGAGGTTTGCCCTTGCCTGATGACATTGTTTCCATGGAAACAAGTGCATTTTTAAGTGATAATGAGTATGAAGAGGAGATATTAAATTCCAATTAATATATAAATGTTTGAGGTTACAGCTGTAAAATACAGTTTTTTCCATCTTAAAAAAAGAACAAAACAGCCACTGTGACTGGACAATGGGTGGATGATGCAATAACTGGTATTAAAGGGATCTATGTTCTATTGCTGATTTCATTTCATACTAGATTTTTTTGCAAATGAGAAAGCAAGAAATATATAACAATGCAAATGGCTTCTAACTAATCATATCTTATCTAAGCCCCTCTTGCTTTCATTATCCTTTTCTTAAATAAAATTTTTATTTTATACTGGTTTACTTAAGAATTATTTCCTCTTTGTAGTGCAGTAGCAACATTTTGTGATGATCTGTGATAACATCAGGACTGAGCAAAGCCTGCAATTTTAAAAATTTATACTAGCTTTAAAAACATTAATTAATTAGTCAGT
>NW_006400107.1:416400-418499 GCF_000299155.1 Elephantulus edwardii | reverse complement strand
ACCCATCAAATTGTGTAATCTCCTGATTAATGTCGCCACCCCTTCATACATCCTCACTCCTCTGCTTCCACTACCACCCCTTGGATCCTCATACTCATTCTATAATAATCATTCTATACAGTATTATCCTTATGGGACTGATTTACTTTACTCAGCATAATGCTCTCCAGTCCCTCCCAAGTTACATAGTAATTTACAAAAAAATTTCTCCAGCATACTGTGTAGTATTCCATTGTGTGAATATACCACAATTTTCAATCCATTCAATTGTGGTTGGACATCTGGACTGTTTCCATGTTCTTGTGATGGCGAATAACAGTGCTATGAACATTGGGGTACAGGTCTCTGTTTGAGCCTCAGTTTTCTTTTTCTTGGAGTATATTTCAAGCAATGGAATAGCTGAGTCATATAGAATTTCTATGTTCAGCTTCAGCTTTTGGATTAAGCATCAAACTGCCTTGAAAGATATGTTTATCCAACCGTAGGTATGGCACCACTGTTAAACATGTCATTCACAATTTGATTTTCCTAATGCCTCTAAAAAGTTTGATTTTCTTAACTCCTCTTAAAAAGACAAAACAAAACAATCACTCACTAACTTATTTTCTCTTCATGCTACGAGACATGGAGGTTGGCAAACAGGAGGAAGACTTTCAATGAGATGAATTTGACATGGTGAGGATGACTTAGGAAAGGAAAAGATTCAAATCTGTTGTTCATAGGGTAGTGATGGGTAGAAGTCTGCTTGGAGGCACCTAACAACAGCAACAAATTGTTTTCAAAGCTGTCTTTTCCTTGGCCTAGTGTACGGTAGAGACTGCCAAACACAGCCAGAAATGCACACTCTGGAAAGGATAAAATTGAGGCATGGGACCTTCTAAAGATTAAACCCCTGTGCCCATCAAAAACTTTTTCCCACAGAGTGAAAAGAAAACCTACTTACTGGGAAAAAATATTTGGCAATACCATCTCAGACAAGGGTCTCATATCAAAAGTTTACAGAATCCTACAGGGCCTCCTCAAGAAAAAGAATGATAACCAAATTACAAAATGGTCAAAAAGACATGGAAAGACTTTTCACAGAGGAAGACTTTCAGATAGTCAGCACACACAAAGAAATGCTCAAAATTACTGTCAACAAGAGATATGCAAATCAAAACCACAATGAGATACCATATCACTTCATTAGCAGTGACAAAGTTTAACAGGGCAGCAAGTAATAAATGTGGGAGAGGATGTGGCTATCCCCTCCAGACAACATGTCAAAGTATGTGAAATGAAGTTCCATCATCTTTGCTTCATAACAAGTTGTGGCTGACATTGAGAACAATGGGAGTCCCAGAGCAGGTGCTCATGTGAAAACTATACCTGGACCAGGAAGCTGTTGTGTGAAGCTCATGGTTTAAAATTGAGAAGGGAATTTGTCACAGTTGTATTCTCTCTCCATACTTATTCAATCTGTGCGCTGAAGACGAGTGTAACAGCAGGATTGGAGAGAGCCCATAAATAATCTGCATTATGCAGATAACATAACCTTGCTTGCTGAAAGTGAAGAGGATTTGACATATTTGTTGCAGAAGATCAAGGAATGAAGCCATTGGTATGTATTGCAATAGCAACATCATGATGTATGGGGAGGAGATAGAAATTGTCAACATCTTCATTTTGTTTGTTGTTGTTGTTGTTATGTGCCATCGAGTCTTTTGCGACTCATAGCGACCCTATGCACAACAGCCCTAAACACTGTTCTATCCTGCACCAACTGCACTGCCTCTGACACATCCATCCAGATTACCCCAGTCACTGCATTAATCCACCTCATAGAGCGTCTTCCCCTCCTGCGCCATCCCTCCACCCTCCCAAGCATGATGTCCCTCTCCAAGGACCTATCCCTCCTTGCAACATACACAAAGTATGTCAGACGAAGCCCCAGAATCCTTGCCTCCAAGGAGTTGCTTGGTTTAATCCTCTGCAAGATGAATCTGCTTGTTTTCCTAGCAGTCCATGGTACATTCAGTACTCCTCCAGCACCACAGCTCAATGCATAACAAGCGATTGCAAAGACCATGGCCTGTATCAGGCGCACCTTAGTCTCCAGA
>NW_006400107.1:412864-414456 GCF_000299155.1 Elephantulus edwardii | reverse complement strand
GTAAAAGTTGGTAGAAATCATCTATTTCTTCTTCTTTGGCTCTGGTTGTTGGTGCATATATCTGAATGATAGTGGTATTCACTGGACTTCCTTGTAAGCATATGGATATAATCCTGTCACTCACGATGTTGTACTTCAAGATGGATCTAGAAATTTTGTTTAGATCCACAATTAATATCCTTGGTACCAGCAGTCAGAAAATAAGGAGGCTCAATGCACTGGGCAAATCTGTAGTTAGGGATCTCTCCAAATTCTTGAGGAATAATGCTGTCAGTTTGAGGACAGAAGAGTGTCTGATTCAGGTCATAGTCTTTCTGATCACTTTCTATACATCTGAAAAATGATCAGTAAATGAAGATGTCAGAAAACGAATTTATGCCTTTTAGCTGTGGTGTTGGAGAAGAGTACTGAACATCCCTCGAACTGCCAAAAGAACAATTGAATATGACTTGGAGAGGGTACAGCCAGAGTGCTATTTGGAGGAAAGAATGATACATTGGGTATGCCACTGAGGAGGATTACTTCTTGGAGAAGGACATGATGCTGGGAAGGGTGGAGGGTCGGCAAAATAGAAGGTGACCCTCAACAAGGTGCATTGACATGATGACTGCCACAGTGGTCTCTTGTGTGTCAGGAAGTGTGAGGATGTCACAGGATAGATCAGGGTTAGGATCTTTTGTTCATAGGGTCACTATGAGCCATATTCAACACTACAGCACCTAAAAACATCTCTATCTCTTAAAAGCATCTTGATTGCGCCTTCCCTGAGGTAGACTTTTTGTTTTTTTGGAAGTCCATAGGACATTCAGTACTATTTTTCAATACCACAACTCAAAGGTATCAATTCTTCTTCCATCATCCCTATTCAGTGTCCAACTTTCAGATTCATAGAAAGCAATTTAAAATACTAGGGTTTGGATCAGTCGTGGCTTGTGGCTTAAATTGATACCATTGCTCTTCTAAACTTTGGAGAGGTTTTTGGCAGCACATTTTCTCAATGCAACAGATCTTTTATTTTCTTGACTCTTGCTACCATGCGTGTTGATTATGGATTCAGGTAAAATAAAGTCATTGACAACTTCCAATTTTTCTCTCCATCTATCACGATGTTGCCTACTATTCCAGTGGTGGGGATTTTTTGTTTTTTTGATGTTGAGATGTAACTCATATTTAAGCCCTTGATCTTCTGTGTATTTCAAGTCTTCTTCATTTCCTACAAACAAGGTTGTGTCATCCGCATGACTCATGTTGTTGATGAGTCTACATTTAGTCCTGATGCCAAATTCTTCTTCAGATTGTCCAACTTCTCAAATTGTTTCCTCAACACATAGATTGAATAGATATTGGAAAAGGATACAACCCTGAGGCAAACCTTTTCTGGTTTTAAACCATGCAGTGTTGAATGAACTAGATCTTTTTGTTGTTGTTGTTGTTGTTGTTATATGCCATTGAGTTGCCTGTGACTCATAACAATCCTATGTACAACAGTTCTGAAGTCAGCCCTTTCCTGAGCCAATTTCATTGACCCTGACACACCTACCCTTATTGCCCAGTTACTGTATCAACTCATCTCAACTGTGCTGTCCCTCCAC
>NW_006400107.1:410925-412574 GCF_000299155.1 Elephantulus edwardii | reverse complement strand
TTCCTGAATGCTGGTGCAAAGAGTGTTGATTGTGGAGTCCAGCAGGGTATAATTGTTACCAACCTCAATTTGTTTTTCTCCATTTATCATGGTGCTGCCAATTGGTTCAGTGTTGAGAATCTTTGTCTTTTTTTTATTTTTTAAATTCCTTTTTTAAGCTTTTTTAAATTACTGGTTTGCTTACAAAGTTTGAATACATTGTGTTTCACACTATTCTCATTCACACATTGTGTTTCATGTAATCATTCTCATGCATTATGCAACTAATCACCACTGGACTTTGCCCATCATTACCTTGTCATTTCACCCATGTCCTTCCCATTTACTTCGACACCTCCCTCTCATCAAACTGTGCAGCCCCATGGTTTAGCCTCTAGCTATCCTCATCCTTTCCCTCCCATAATCCTCACCAGTCTCTATCAAGTTACATAATATTTTTCAAAATCATTGCTCCTGAGTGCTCCATAATAGTATTTCATTGTGTGAATGTACCACAATTTCTCAATCTATTTGGTTGTGGTTAACATTTACACTGTTTCCTTGTTCTTGTGATAGTGAATAATGCTGCTATGAACATTGGTATATAAATATCCATTTGTGTCTCACTTCTAATTTCCTTGGGGTATATTCCTAGTAATGGAATAGCTTGGTCATATGGAGTTTCTATGTTCTACTTTTTGAGGAAATGCTGAACTGTTTTCCTGAGTGGTTGTACCACTTCATAATCCCACCAACTGTGTATGAGAGTTCCCACCTCTCCAGATCATCTTTAATATTTATTGCTTGCTACCCTGCTAAACTTTGCCACTGATACTGGAGTGAGATGGTATCTCATTGTGGTTTTTATTTGCATCTCTTATTGTCAGTAATTTTGAGCATTTCTTCAAGTATCAGTTGGCCACCTGAATGTCTTTCTCTGTGAAAAGTCTTTCCATGTCTTTGCCCATTTTGTAATTGTCTTTTTCTTCTTTAGGTCCAGGAGTATTCTGTTAACATTCGCTATGAGACCCTTGTCTGAGATTTTATTGCCAAATGTTTGTTCCCAGTCGGTAAGCTTTCTTGTAACCCTGTTGGGAAAAGGTTTCGAGGAGCACAGAGATCTAATCTTTAGAAAGTCCCATTCATCAATTTTATCCTTTCCAGATTGTGTGTCTTCTTGGTGTTGTTTTTATTGTTAAGTGCCATCGAGTCTTAGACAACTCATAGAGACTCTATGAAAAGAAAGACCTGAACTTGTATAACTTCTGTCATTTCTCCATGTTCATAGACTTTCTGGAGGCAAGTCCTTTCAGAAGTGAATACCACTCCTGCTTCCAAGCTTGTTTTACTCAGGGAACTCCACCAAACACTGTCCACCATGGGTAACCATTATCACATTTGGCACATCAATGTCACAGTGTTTAGCATCACAGCAACCACGAGTTACCCCTGTACAGCAATGCACAGACCAGTGCTATACCATTTCTTGATGTTGTTGTTGTTATCTGCCGTCGAGTTGCTTGTGACTCATAGCGACCCTATGTACAACAGCCCTAAACCCTGTTCTATCCTGTGCCAATCACATTGCCTCTGACACACCCATCCCGATTACCCCAGTCACTGAATCGATCCATCTCATAGAGGGTCTTCCCCTCTTGGGCTGTCCTTCC
>NW_006400107.1:408492-410493 GCF_000299155.1 Elephantulus edwardii | reverse complement strand
AATCTCAATCTCTTCGCCGTCCATCCTGATGCTACCAATTGGTCCAGTGGTGAGAATCTTTGTCTTCTTGACATTGAGCCTCAGTCCATACTGAAGGTTGCAGTCCTTGATAGCAGAATCAAAATCAGAACTCAGGACTGCTTGACTTCTAATGCTACCCTCTAGTGGATACAGTGTGGAAAAGCCACTGGTTTTGAGAGCAGAAATTTCTAGTTCTGTATTTCTGGTTCATCATCTCACAAACAAAGATGACTTTTAACTATTGCTTATTGACCTTTTAGTAATCATCAGCAATTTGTGTAAATCATCTTATTTAGTTGCTGCAATCACTGCCTAATATATTAATTATTTAATTTCTAATTTTCAAAGGGAAAAATTGAGATTGGGGTAGCATCTCATCAACAAAGAGCAGTCACTAAGTGAACTAGCTCACTCACAAAGGACAAATACTATTTAAGACCATGATTGTAGAAATATAAACATGATGAATAAAATATGTACTAGTATCCAAGGGGGGAGGATAGGAGCAGAGGGGTGAGGATGGGCAGGGAGGTAGTCATAAAGTTGCACAATTTGATGGGTAGAGAGAAGGATGGATAAAGGAAATGGGAAATATATGATGTGAAAAACAATGTATATGAGCTTTGTAAGTAAACCAATGTAAAATAATTTTTTATAAAAGGGATTAGGTATAGGACTCACCTACACCATTGGACCAATAGACAGCATCATTATAGATGGAGGGAAAAAACGGAAATTGTTACCAGTTTCATTTTATTTGAATCCATAATCAATACTCATAATAGCAGAAATCAAGAAATCAAAAGACTTGTTGCTTTGGGAAAATCTGTTGTCAAGGACCTCTTTAAAGTACTAAAGAGCAGTGATATGAGTTTAAAAAATAAATGTTTGCCTGATGCAAGCAACAGCATTTTCAACTGCTTCCTATGCATCTGAAAGTCAAACAATGAATAAGGAAGACCAAAATACTGCTGCCCCTTGAATAGCAGTCTTGGTGAAGAATACTGAATAGCTCATGGACTACCAAAAGAATAAACAATTCTGTCTTAGGAAATGTGCAATCAGAGTGCTCTTTAGAGGCAAACATGGTGAAATTTTCATACTCTTTGCGCATTGTCAAAAGAAGCCATTCCTTGGAAAAGGATAGTTGTGAAAGAAGGATGGGCAATCTCCTCCCACACAATTAACTGTCTCTGAAAACCTACTGAAGTATCAGCTCTGGTTAGTTCCGACTTGACGACACGCAACAAAAATAACTGAGAATGTTGGAGAGGAAGACTCTGATTAAGATAGTTTGACACAATCACAATAGTCTTGAGCATGCTGAAAATTCTGAAGATGGTCCAGGATAAGTCAAGTTTCCAATCTAATCTGTTGTTCAAAGAGTCATGAAGAATGTAGTCAGTCCAATAACAGATAACAACAACACTGTTCTACCTTTTTGTTAATTTTACTGGTAATGAAAAATGCTGAGTCACCAAACAAAATTATATTCAGCAGCACAAGAATTAGGTCTTCAGTATATTTTGGGGGGGTTCTAATTCAATTCATAACATGTCCTATATTATTCTATAGCTACAAATTTCTAGCTAAAGTAAATTAATCTACAACAAAAAGTAAATCAGTGAGGCAAAGCAGTGTTGTTAGAAATTAGAATGATCTGTTGTTGTTGTTGTTATGTGCCATCGAGTCGTTTGCGACTCATAGCGACCCTATGCACAACAGCCCTAAACCCTGCTCTATCTTGCACCAACCACACTGCCTCCGACACACTCATCCCGATTACCTCAGTCACCTAATCAATCCATCTCATAGAGGGTCTTCCCCTCCTGCGCCGTCGCTCCACCCTCCCAAGCATGATGTCCCTCTCCAAGGACCCATCCCTCCTGGCAACATGTACAAAGTATGTCAGACAAAGCCCCAGAATACTTGCTTCCAAGGAGTAGCTCGGTTTAATCCTCTCCAATATGAATCTGTTTG
>NW_006400107.1:404750-405942 GCF_000299155.1 Elephantulus edwardii | reverse complement strand
GGGGGGGGTTGTGTACCAATGAAGGAGTTTTTCTTTTGCTTTTCAAGGAAAGAAGCGAACTGGGGGTGAGGGTGGGGTGGGTGGGAAGAAAAGTGCAACAATGAATGAATGGAAGTCCAAAATCTCTGTAGATGTTCATTGAAATTCATTAAAAAAAAGTTGGAAATTAAAAGTACCATTTGACCCAGAAATTCCACTACTAAGAATATACCCTAAAGAAACTAGAGCTGCCACCAAAATAGATATATGCATCTCATCTATATTGCTGCATTGTTCACAATAGAATAGACATAGAAGCAACCCAAAAGCCTATCAAGAAATAAATGGATAGAAAAACTCTGACATATTCACAAAATGGAATCCTATGCAACACTGAAAAACAGGAACTAAAAAAATATTACACAACATGAGTGATCCTGGAGGATGTGCTGAGTGAAATATCTCAGTGACAAAAAGATAAATAATGCATAACACCACTGTCATAAAACAGGACTAAGATGCTCCAGTGGAGAAGGAGGGGCAATCTCCTCCTGTGCCAGTCGTGTCTGGAGCAATGGTACATGTTTTTATTTTGTTTTTGTTTAAAAAAAACAAAAACAAAAACAAACCCACAACAAAACCCAATAGGACTGACATAGGAGTTGGGAGGGAAACTGAAAAAGAGGAGATAAATAATGAACACTACACTGGAACAGATGAAGGACATATATTTTTAGACATTATTTGTATGACAACAGTTCAGGATAAAAAGTGCATAGCAAAGTGGACTGGGGAGAGGAGAGGGAGGAGAAAATTATGCAACAATGAATGCATTTTTTCCCCCAAAAAGTGAACTGAGGGGTAAGGAGGTAAATGTGAAACAATGAATAAATGAAAATCTAATTCTTCTGTAAACTTTTGTTTTAAAAAAAAAAAAACAGAAAAAACAAAAAAGCAATCTCAAAGCTGAAACTAGTTCTAAACTGCATGATTTTTTTAAATTTCCTATTGGGATTAGGAAGAGAAGGTAGGGCAATCTCCTCTATGATAATTATTGTCTCTGAAAACTGGTAAAGGGTCAGTTATGGGTTAGTTACAACTCAAAGACACACAACAACAACTTGTGATTGAAATAATTGTTTTACATTTATTTTTTAGATTAATATAAAACTTGCACATTACCTATCTGATCAAACACTTGTATCCAAAATAA
>NW_006400107.1:402877-403915 GCF_000299155.1 Elephantulus edwardii | reverse complement strand
TGAGATGATATCTCATAGTTGTTTTAATTTGCATCTCTCTTAGAGCTAGGGATTTTGAACATTTCTTCATGTGCTTGTTAGCCATCTCAATGTCTTCTTTGGTAAAGTGTCTGTTCATATCCTGTGTCCATTTTTCTATTGGATTATTTACCTTTATCTTGTGGTGAGAGTTCTTAATATTAAGCTGAAAGAAAATAAACAACTCAATTAAAAAACCAGCAAAAGTGAGGGAGCTCTGGTGGCCTGATGGCAAGAAGCTAAACTGCAATACACCAAATGCTCCACTGGAGATGGAGGGGCAGTCTCCTCCTGTGTCAGTCAGATCCAAATTGATGGTACATAACAAGAAGAAAAAAAAATGAGCAAAAGAACCATACAATCATTTCAGCAAAGAAGGTACACAGATGCAAAATGAGCCTAAGAAAAGCTCAACCTTGTTTGTAATTAAAATCCACTGCTTTGGATAGAATCTGACTTTTGGTCACCCTCTTCTGAGGCTGTAACTCTTCACAAAAAAAGACTGCCCATTTTTCCTTTGCAGAGCAACTGGTGAACTCAGACCACAGACCCTGTAGAAAGTAGCCTAATTTGAAACATCTTGTTGTTTGTCATTCTTTACTGGCTAAGCTGGCCAGGTAGCTGTCATTTGTCATTGTTGTTAGGTGACATGGAGTCAACTATGACAGACAGCAAACCTACAAACAACAGATTAGACAAGAGAAGGAAATAAAAGGTATCCAAATTGACAAAGAGGAGATAAAATTATCTCTCTATGCAGGTGATATGATAGTATACTTAGAAAACCCTAAAGACTCAGCAAGAAAACTATTGGACATATTTGACCAATTCAGCAAAGTAGCAGGAGACAAGATCAACATACAAAAATCAGTTGGATTTCTCTAAAGTTACAAAGAGAATACAGAGTCAGAGCTAAGAAAAACAATACCATTCACAATAGCTAATCACAAGATTAAATACTTGGGAGTAAATTTAACCAGAAGCACAAAGGATCTATTCAAAGAAAATTACAAAACATTA
>NW_006400107.1:387641-401864 GCF_000299155.1 Elephantulus edwardii | reverse complement strand
AATAGCAAAATTTAACAGAACAGCAAGCAACAAATGCTGGCGAGGTTGTGGAGAAACTGGAACCCTTGTTCACTGTTGGTGGGAGTGTAAAATGGTGCAACCACTGTGGAAAGCGGTGTGGCACTTTCTCAAGAAGTTACAAATAGAGATACCATTTGACCCAGAAATTCCACTACTGGGATATATACCAAAGAGACTACAACAGACACTCATATCACAGCTTTGTTCACAATAGCAAGCCGTTGGAAACAACCTAAGTGCCCATCAACAAACGAATGGATAGAGAAGCTGTGGTATATTCACACAATGGAATACCACACTGCATTAAAAACAAGTAACTCCTACCACCTCTCAGACCCCAACTCACAGTGTGGCCCATTGCCTGCCTGTTTTCTTTTGTTACACTATACCTTAAGAGCCCTGCTCAACAGGGCCCAACTCCCTGTCATGAAGTCTACCCTACACAAGACTTGTTCTCTTTTTTTAGAAGGTGGTAGAGCTTTGACACATCACCACTAGGAAAGGAAATGGGCTGCAGTATCTCCCTCCTGCCCACCTGCAGAAGAAAACGGAGATAAGCAGGCCTCTTTCCACCAACAAGGAAATGGAGACTTCTCCTCTTGGACCTTGCTGCTTTCCTGGGACTTTGCTCAAGTAGTAACAGCTGTTTCCCAAACAGATCCATGAAAAGAAACAGGTATGAGGGATGGCTTACAGTATCAGATGGGTCTTGGGGATTACATTGTTGAAACCTTGCCTCTTCCCTAGGTGCATATGCTCAGATGAGAATGAGTCTCCACTGACTAGCTACAGAGTAGACAAGTATATGGATCAGACACTAACACCAACTGAGACTTGAGGACATCCATATTTGGACTAATGGAGCTGTACCTCTCAGGCAAGAGTGGCTCCCTTCAAACCAGTTACAGGAAAGGAGGATGCACAGATTGGCCATTAGCGCCATCTGAGATTGAGGGGCTACACTTTCTGGACTTTGTTATATACCTAGACCTGTGTTACTAAGACAGGAACAGCTCCCTCCTCCCGCCACTCCCAATCCAGCTGCAGGAGAAGAACCAGGTACAGGTAAGCTACCAGAATTGGCTGAGTCTTGGGGATGGCACAGTTGGCTCCTGGCTGTGTCCTTCGACCTTTATCTGCTCAGACAAGAGTGGTCCCCTCTAAACCAGACACAGAAGAGAAGGATGGTGTGAGGGTATGCCAAGAGCATCAACTAAAACATGAGGACTACACTATTTAATCTCAAAAACTTCCCAGGGACTTCCCAGAGTAAAAGACCCCAGTCAGCATTACTGAGACATTGCCATCCCTGAGATTCTTGGCCCTGCCCCCTCCTTCTAACCGCAATCGAGAGAGTAATCAGGGAGAATATGGTTTCCAGTACCCATTGTGCACCAGCATGACCAAGAACAATAAAAAAAACCTTTGGAAGAGGCAGGCAGAATTCAGGTGATCTTCCTGAAAGTCTGCACTGCAGACCAGAGAGACGTTCAGGCAAGATTGCCCCACAGTACAAAATTAGAAGGGACTCCTGGTTTAGTAAGTTGCCCACCACTTATAAAGGAGACACTTTAAGTATTCACTAGTCAAGAACGTTAATTAATCAAGATAAAGAACTGTCAACAACTTATGCAAACACAATAGACATGGCCTAATACATATTAAAAAAATCTTCAGATAATGACAAAAAAGTAGCAGGAAGCATCAAATATTGTGGAGAGAAAAAAAAAAACCCAAAACAAGCCTTCTCCTTAAAAAATAGAGCCTGTGGCAGGCTTAATAAATACTCAGACAAAAGGAATTTGAAGAAATTAATTAAAGAGGAATTATATGAAGACCTAAGGAAAAAGGTGCAAATGTTGGAAGAAAGAAAGGAAACAATGAATAAAGTGACTAGATCAGAGACAGGGAACCTGAAGAAATATATTAATATGGATTTATATGAACAGCTATGGAAGAAGATGCAATTGATGGAACAATAGGGCCACTATTTTAAAACAGGACTGACGCTGGGGTTGAGGGAAGGGGAGAAAAAGGAGAGGAATGATGTATACTGCATTGCAACAGATGAGGGAGAGAACCATTTTATTATTATTATTATTATTATTATTATTATTATTATTATTATTATATATGACAGGAGTCATGACAGGAGTCCAGAATGATGGCTGCACAGTGCAGTGGACTTGGGGGGGAGGGACTGCATAACAATGAAAGAGTTTTACTTATCAAGGAGAAAGTGGACAGGGAAAAAAGTGCAACAGTGAATGACTGGAAACCCTATGTCTCTGTAAACTTTAATTAAAATAAATTTTTAAAAATGGAAGCTGCAAATAAAGCAAGTAACATAGAAGAGGGAGCTGAACAAAAAAATATATCTACATGGAGGAGCATGAGCAGCCACAAGAGAAATTGAAAAATATTGAGAAAGAATTAAAATTTAGATTAAAAGGAACAAGAACTTTAAAAATCACAAGCTAGAGAGAGTATAGTCAACACAATACTGAAAATAACAGAAATGCACAAAAATGCAATCCAGAATATCAAGACTGAAATGGCAGAAATTTCCAACATGCTAGAGGGACAACAAAACACAAAAGAATATATGGGGGGAGAAAGTAAGTGAGGTGGAAGATAAGAATCTCAACGGAAATATATGAAATGAAAAAGCAGAGAAGAGAAAGAAGAAAAATTAAGAAAACATTCGAATCATGTGAGATTACATGAAAAGAAACAACATACAAATGATCAGAATTCCAGAACACAAGGTGGGTAGGGAAAGGACTGAGAAAATTGTGGAAGAGTTACTAGAAAAAAAACCTTTCTAATTATCATGAAAAATGAAGTAATCCACATTCAAGAAGCTCAGTAAACCCCAAACAGACAAGAACCCAAAAGGAAAATATGAAGACCTGCCAAAGTTAAATTCTCTGAAATCAAAGAACACACTAAAAGCAGTAAAGAAAGAGTCCCCTACATATAAGTAAGCACAAAAAATTAGATCAAGTTTTTTTCTTTAGAAAAAAATGTTCTTTCATTGTTATAAAGTCCACTGTCTCCTCTCTCCCTCCCCACCCCACCCCCAACCACTATACTAGGCAGCTCTTAATCTTTTTATGCCAGTAATACTTAATCATACAAGCCTTTTATACAGTTTTCTCCCTCATCTGTTTCAATGTCGTGTACATTGTCCCCTCTTTTCTTAGTTTCCCCCCAAACCCCATGTCAGTCCTGTATTATAACAGTGGCATTATGTAGTATTTGTCTTTTTGTGACTGAGATATCTCACTCAGCACAATGTCCTCCAGGTCACTCATTTTGTATAATATTTCATGAGTTCTTTGTTTTTCAGTGCTGCACAATATTCTATTGTGTAATATACCACAGCTTCTCTGTCCAATTGTCCATTGATGGGTACGTCAGTTGTTTCCAACTCTTTGGCTATTGTGAACAAAGCAGCAATAAACATGGGTGTGTGTATATATCTGTTTGGATGGCAGTTATGGTTTCTTCAGAGTATATTCCTAGTAGTGGATTGCTGGGTCATATGGTATTTCTATTGTCAACTTTTTGAGAAAGTGCCTTAATGCCTACCATAGTGGTTGAACCATTTTACATTCCCACCAACAGTAAATAAGGATTTCAGTTTCTCCACAACCTCACCAATATTTGTTGTTTGCTACTCTGTTAAATTTTGCTATTCTGACTGGGGTGAGAAGATATCTCATAGTTGTTTTGATTTGCATCTCTCTTAAAGCTAGGGATTTTGAACATTTCTTCATGTGTTTGCTGACCATGATGATGTCTTCTTTGGTGAAGTGTCTGTTCATATCCTGTGCCCATTTTTCGATTGGGTTGTTTACCTTTATTTTGTTGTGGTACTTGAGTATTCTATAAATTCTAGATATAAGTCCCTTATCAGACATGTAATTACCAAATATTTTTCTCAGTTTGTGGCTTCCCTTTTTACCCTGTTGGAGAAGTTTTTGGATGTGCATAGGGATTTGATTCTTAGAAGGTACCATTCATCTATTTTATCCTCCTCTGGTTGTAGGTTTTCCAGAATGCTTGGAAGACTATTCATGTTGCTTCTAGGGTTCTTCCAAGCTTTTATCAAATGAAGTTTATAGTCATTGATTTTATTCTAGGTCCTTGATCCACTTTGAGTAGGTTTTTATGTATGGTGTAAGTTGTTGGTCTTATATGAGTTTCCTGCAAATGGTTTCCACTTTTGCCAACACCATTTGTTAAAATGGCTGTCGATTCCCTATTTAACTGATTTCATCTACTTGTCAAAATTCGGTTGACCATAGATAGATGGGCTGATTTCTGGGTTCTCAATTAGATTCCATTGATCTATGTTTCTGTCATTGTACCAGTACCATGCTGACTTGACCACCACAGCAGTGTCATAGGATTTGAAATCAGGGAGTGAGATGCCTCCTATCTTGCTTCTATTTTTAAGGAGTGCTTTGCTTATTGGGTCTCTTTCCATTCCACATGAAATTGGAGTTTGCCTTTTCCATCTCTTTGAAGAGTGAAATTGGTATTGAGATTGCATTGAACGTGTAGATTGCCTTTTTAATTTTCTGTAGATTGCCTTTTGTAGGATTGCCATTTTCACAATATTGAGTCTTCCTCTCCATGGGCAAAGTTTATTCTTCCATTTCTCCAGGTCTCTTTTTGTTTCTTGTAGTAATGTTTTGTAATTTTCTTTGAATAAGTCTTTTGTGTTTCTTGTTAGATTTACTCCCAGGTATTTAATCTTTGATTAGCTATTGTGATTGGTATAGTTTTTCTTAGCTCCAGTTCTATATTCTTTTTGTCATTGTAGAGAAATCCAACTGATTTTTGTATGTTGATCTTGTATCCTGCCACTTTGCTGAATTGGTCAACTCTGTCCAGTAGTTTTCTTGCAGAATCTTTAGTGTTATTTAAGTGTACTATAATATCATCTACATATACAGGTAATTTTACCACTTCTTTGCTAATTTGGATACCTCTTATTTCCTTCTCTTGTTCTATTGCTACTGCTAAGATGTATAATATAATATTGAATAGGACAGGTGATGGTGGGCATGCTTGCCTAATTCCTGTTCTTAAGGGGAATGCCTTTAATCTCTCTCCATTGAGAACAATGTTTTCTCTTAGGTTTGTTTTTTACTATGTTGAGGAAATCCCCTCCTATTCCTACTTTGCAGGGTGATTAAATCAGGAAAGGGTGATGGCCTTTTGTCAAAGGCCTTTTCTGCATCAATTGATAGGAACATATGATTCTTGTTCTTTGCTTTGTTAATGTGATGAATTACACTGATTGTTTTCTTATGGTGAACCAGCCTTGCGTATCTGTTATGAATACCACTTGGTCATGGTGAATTATTTTTTCATGTATCATTGAATTCTATTGGCCAGGATTTTATTCAGGATTTTTGCACCTATGTTCATGAGAGATACTGGCCTATAAATTTCTATTTTGGTGGTGTCTTTACCTGGCTTTGGTATCAAGGATATGTTTGCTTCTTAGAATGAGTCTGGGAGAATTCCATCTTTCCTGAAATAGTTTATGTAGAATTGTTGATAGTTCTTCTCTGAATGTTTGATGAAATTCACTTGTAAAATCATCTGCTTCAGGGCTTTTTTTGGCTGGAAGTTATTTTATTAACTTTACAATTTCTCCTTTTGTAATAGGCCTGTTCAAGTGTTCTGTTTCAGTTTGTGTCAATTTAGGTAGGTTGTGAATTTCTACATATTTGTCCATTTTCTCTAGGTTTTCATATTTGTTTGAGTATAGTTTTTCATCATATTCTAACGTTAGCCTTTTTATTTTAGTTGGTTCTGTTGTGATGTTGCCTGATTCATCTCTTATTTGGATTATTTGTGTCTTTTCCTTCTTTTCTTTTGTTACTTTGTCAATTTTATTGACCTTTTCGAAGAACCAACCCCTAGTTTTGTTGATTGTTTCAATTGTTTTTAAGTTTTCTATCTCATTTATTTCTGCTCTAATTTTTATAATTTCAGTTTTTTAAAGAGGGTGTCAGTTTTTCTTGCTGTTCCTTTTCAATATGTTGGAGATTTTGGGTTGGAAATATTGGGTAATAAAGTCAATGGTCATTTTTTGCCCACCTTTTGATGTGTTTGCTTATTGCTATGAAGTGTCCTCTGATTACTGTTTTGGTTATTTCCCAGAGGTATTGGTAAGAGGTGGTTTTATTGTCATTTGTTTCAAGAAAATTTTTATTTTCATTTTTTATTTCTTCTAGTACCCAGTCATGTTCAAGCAAGGTGTTGTTCAGCTTCCAAATATATGGAGGTTTTGTTTCTCCTTTATCCTGTTGTTATTAATTTCTAATTTTGTAGCATTGTAGTAAAAGAAGATTGTTTATATTAATTCTGTGCTTTTGAATTTATTGATATTTGTCTTGTGACCTAAAATGTCATCTATTCTGGAGAATGTTTCATGCACATTGGAGAAGTTATATTGTGGAGGTTTTGGGGAGTGCATTAGCATATAAATATCTATGAGACCTAGTTGGTTTACTGTGTAGTTTAATTCTTCAGTATCTTTATTGAGTTTCTTTCTGGTAGTTCTATCTTTTCTTGAGAGTGGTGTATTGAAGTCTCTACTATAGTAGTGTTGTTTATTTCCTCTTTTAGTTTTGTTAATGTGTGCTTTATATATTTTGCAGATTTATCATTTAGTGCATAGATATTTATTATTGTTATGTCCTCATGCTCTATTGACCCTTTAAGTATTATTTAGTGACCTTTGTGATGGTTTTTGCATTGATATTTATTTTATCAGAGATTAATATCACTACTCCTGCTTTTTCCTAGCTGCTATTTGCTTGGTATATTTTTCCACACCCCCTTTTTTTAGTCGTTCTTTATCTTATTTTTCAGATGTGTCTCTTGTAGATAGCATATTGAGAGATTTTTTTTTAAAATCCAATCTGCTACTCTTTTTCTCCTCAGGTGCATTTAAACCATTCACATTTAGTGTGATAATTGAGAGGCAAGGTTTTATTGCTCTCATTTTGTTGAGTTCTTTTTGGTGTTGTTGCTAGACACTTGGGCCCCTCAGAACTTTGGCAAGGTCCTTGACAGCAGATTTCCCCAATGCAACACATCTTCACCTCCCACCCGACACACACATAACATACCTTTTTATTTCTTTGCTGCTACCACAAGCATTGACTGTTGTTGTTATGTGCCATCGAGTCGCTTGCAACTCATAGCGACCCTATGTACAAGAGCCCTAAAGGCTGCTCTATTTTGTGCCAACCTCACTGTCTCCAACACACTCATTTCCACCACCCCAATCTCAGAATCAATCCATCTCATCGAGGGTCTTCCTCTCTTGCACCGTCCCTCCACTCTCCCAAACATGATGTCCTTCCCCAAGGACTAGTCCCTCCTTGCAACATGCCCAAAGTGTGTCAGATGAAGCTTCAGAATCCTTGACTCCAAGGAGCATTCTGGCTTTACCCTCTCCAGAACAAACCTGTTTGGTATTCTAGCAGTCCACGGTATAGTCAACAATCTTCTCCAGCACCACAACTCAAGGGTATCCAGTCTCTTTCTACCATCCCTAGTCACTGCCCAATTCTCTGATGCATAGCACATAATTGTGAAGACTATAGCCCAGATCAGGTGCACCTTGGTCTCCAGCCTGATGGCTTTGCTCTTCAGTACTCTAGAGAGGTCCCTGACAGCTGATTTTCCCAATGCAATTTGTCTCTTGACTTCCTGGCTGCTGGTACCAAGTGTGTTGACTGTGGAGCCAAGTAAACAAAAAACTGTTAACTATCTCAATCTCTCCACCATCCATGCTGATGCGGCCAATTGGCCCAGTGGTGAGAATCTTTGTTTTCTTGAATCCGTATTGAAGGCTGCAGTCCTTAACCTTCTGCAGCAAGCACTTCAGTTTCAACAAGCAGGGTTGTGTCATCTGCATAATGCAGGTTGTTGATGACTCTTCCACCAATTCTGATGCCACATTCCTCCTTGTACAGCCCAGAGTCTCGGATGTTCTGCATACAGATTGAAAAGGTATGGATTTTAGCAATTTTTTTTCTTTACAATGTTGTTCTTAATGATGTTATGTTATGATACTATAATATAATTGTGGGTAAATTACATAATTTATTTGTCAAAATCGTAAGACTACATCACAGAAAGTGGACTTTAATATAAACAAATTAAAGAAAAATCTATAATGTCAGAAAATCCCAGGAGGAATGAATAGAACCACAAGAATCTACTGCATTATAAATGTATAAAATGGTCTATTAGGTTACATTATTGTTGTAAATCTTTGCGTTGGGATTGACCTATAGCTTACCCTCCAGCAGATATTTAGAGGCAGTAAATTGCATGAGAGAGATTGCCCATTTTTCTCCCTTAGAGAAGCTGATGGATTTAAACTGCATGCCTTTGGATTGGCAGTACAGATCTTAATCTAGGTGAAATGAATGGATACTCTGGAAATGTATGGGGACTATAAGACTAAAGATAAAAGGAACAAAAGTACAAAAGTATTGTATTCTGTCTGGTTAATCCTTTTCTGAATGTTGGGGTTACTGTGTGCCATTGAGTTGATCACAAGCCACAGTAATCCTATAAGACAGAGTAGAATTTCCCATGTTTCTAAGGTGAAAATATGTATTTTTTTTAATTTAAAATACTTTTTAATCGGTTTTCAATCATTTATATGCATTGTTTCATACATATACATTGTGTTTTATACATTATATAATCAATTACTATTGACCTATGTCTATTGGCACCCTTTCTTTTCAAGTCTCCATTGGATCTTTCCTATTCCTTCACCCCCAATCCACCCACTAAACTGCTAGCCTAGTGTTTTCCCCATTATTACTTTTCTGCCTTCCTTTTCCCCTTCCAATTTTGAAAATTTATGTATCTCTTGCTCAGTTATCCTCCTATATTCACAATAGTGATCTTAGAGAGTATTTGTCCTTGTGAGACTAAATTATTTCACTCAGCATAATGCTTTTTAGACTCTGCCATGTTCTAGCGTATCTTAAAATCATCTTTCAGTCTGAAATCTTTGTGGAAGTAAACCTCCTCGTCTTTCTCCCTTATAGTTTGTTAGATTGGAACTGTCCGTATTTCAGTTAGCAGTTTAGTGCTTAGCCAGCATGTCATGGGAATTTGGATTAAGAATTTTGAGACCTCTATACACAGGCACTAAAAATGAATGATTAAGTGAATTGACAGCAAGTGGCTCCTCATTGGTGCAAAGGAGAAAAGCTAGAACAATCCACGTGGTACTGAATTAGAATTGGAGACAGTAGCATGAATGCCTGCTTAGCTTAATACAGCTCCAAGTAATACAAATAGACATATTTGAGAAATCTGAATAACACTCTATCAACCTGGTGATTGAAGTTGTAGGCAATAAGCCCTATCACTTATACTCATGTGTCTATGGTATGATGAGAATGGTATTTCCTCTGTGATTTTCCTCATAAGAGTCCAAAATCCTAGGCCAATCATGAAAAAGCATCAGATAAATCCCAATTGAGGGACTTTCAAGAAAATACCCCATCAGTACTTTTAAATATATCATAATTATTAAAAGAAAGTCTGAAAAACTCAGAAAAATTGGGGGGGGGGAACCCAAGAAATTTTCTTGTGGTATTCTAGTTAGAATTTAGGAATAGGAAAAGGGGAATCATGTTGGTTAAAAAGTAAAGGATTCCTAATAAAGTCTGTATTTGTTCACATCCCCCTCCCCCCAAAAGTGATTCAACAGAATGTGGAAACTGTCAAACAATATCATTAAATGCCATTAAATGTTGAGGATCATTCAAAAATAACTGGAACGGTGTATTGACAGGGAATACCAGAAGAACAAGCTGGTTTTAGAGAAGGCTGCAGCATCAGGCTGTATCAGCACATTGCTGATGTTAGATGGATCTTAGCGGAAAGCAGAGAACACTAGAAGAATGTATTCTTGTGTTATGCCTATGCAAAGGCATTTGACTACATAGATCATAACAAATTATGGCTCACATTGAGAAGAATGGGAATTCCAGAACATTTAATTGTGCTCATACAAATTCTATACCTAGACCAAGAATATGTGCAAACAGATCAAGGGAACACTGCATAGTTTAAGATGAGGAAGAGTGTGCTCCAGGGTTGTATCCTTTCTCCATTCCTATCCAATCTGTATATTAAGCAAATAATTCACAAAACTGGATTCTATGAAGAGGAATGTGGCATCAGGATTAAAGGAAGACTCATCAACAATCTGCATTATGCTGATGACACAACTTTGCTTGCTGCAAGTGAAGAGGATATGAAACGCTTGCTGCACATGATCAAGGACTGCAGTTTTCAGTATGGATTACATCTCAATATCAAGAAGACAAAGATCCTAACCACAGGCCCAACAGTCAATGTTATGACCCTTGGAGAAATGATTGAAACTATTAATGATTTCATGTTGCTTAGATCAACAATCAATAATCAACACCCTTGATTGCTGGTACAGAAGTCAGGAAATCAGGAGATGTATTATTGCATTGGACAAGTCAGCTGTCAGGGACCTCTCCGAAATACTAAAGAACAATGATGTCAGTTTGAATACTAAGGTGCACCTAATTCAGTCAATGATATCACCTGCTACTCATTAGAGAGCTGGACGATGACTAAGAATGACGGAAGAAGAATTGGTGTCTTTATTTTGTAGTGCTAAAAGAGAGTATTGAATACCTTATGAACTGACAAAAGAACAGATACATTCTGGATTGGGTGCAATCAGAGTGTTCCTTGGATGCAAGAATAATGAAGCTCTGTCTATTACACTTTGGACATGTAGGTATGCAAAATTGCTCCTTGGAAAGTAATCAACATGCTTGGAAAGATAGACTGTCAATGAAGGAGAGGAAGAAGTCCCAATGAGATGGATTGACACTGTGATTTCAGCAACGGGCTCTCCTGTCTCAGAACTTATGAGCATGGCACAAAATAGGGCAGGTTTCAGACTGGTTATTCATGGCATCTCTATGAGTCATATTTGACTTGATGGCACCTAAAAACAGGCAACAACAATGAAGTCAAGACCTTACTTAAATGATATATCAAGGGGAATCCCAGAACATTTGATTATGCTTATGTAAACCTATATTTGGACAAAGAGGCAGTCATGAGTACAGAGCAAGTAGACAGTACATGGTTCAAAATCAAGAATGGGATCTGCCAGGGATGTGTTCTGTCTCCATACCTTCTCAATCTGTATGACGAACAGATCATCCGAGATGCTGGGCTGTATGAAGAGGAATGTGGCATCGGGATTGGTGGAAAAGTCATTAACAACCTGCGTTATGCAGATAACACAACCCTGCTTGCTGAAACTGAAGTGCTTGCTGCAGAAGGTTAAGGACTGCAGCCTTCAATACGGATTCAAGAAAACAAAGATTCTCACCACTGGGCCAATTGGCAGCATCAGCATGGATGGTGGAGAGATTGAGATAGTTAACAGTTTTTTGTTTACTTGGCTCCACAGTCAACACACTTGGTACCAGCAGCCAGGAAGTCAAGAGACAAATTGCATTGGGAAAATCAGCTGTCAGGGACCTCTCTAGAGTACTGAAGAGCAAAGCCATCAGGCTGGAAACAAAAGTGTGCCTGATCTGGGCTATATTCTTATGCATCAGAGAGATGGACAGTGACTAGGGATGATATCCAGGCTATAGTCTACACATCGGAGTGATGGACAGTGACTAAGGATGATAGAGAGTTGATGCTTTTGAACAGGAAAAGAATGTTGAACATACCATGGACCCTTGAAGTACAATATTGTGAGTGACAGGGTAAAATCCATACACATACAAGGAAGTCCAGTGAAACCACTATAATTCAGATATATGCACCAACAACCAGAGCCAAAGAAGAGGAAATAGAAGATTTCTACCAACTTTTACAGTCAGAGATAGATCGAACATGCAGTCAAGATGCATTGATAATAATGGGTGACTGGAATGCAAAAGTTGGGAACAGAGAAGAATCAGTAGTTGGAAAACATGGACTCGGAGACAGAAATGGAGCTGGACATAGAATGACTGAATTTTGCACAATCAATGACTTATTCATCACAAGCACATTTTTTAAGAGACAGGTTATACACATGGATCTGATGGTATGCAATGTTATGCAATGGATCTGATGGTATGTAATCAGATCGATTACATCTGTGGAAGGAACCCCTGGAAAAGCTCAATATCAGCTGTCAAAACTAGGCCTGAAGCTGATTGTGGAACAGACCACCAACTACTCATATGCAAATTCAAACTGAAGCTGAGGAAAATTAAACCGAATCCACAAGAACCAAAACATAACTTTGAGTCTATCCCAACTGAATTTCAGAACCATCTCAAGAACAGGTTTGAGGCCTTGAACACGAATGAACGAAGACCAGATGAGTTGTGGGAGGATATCAAGGGTATCATCCAAGAAGAGTGCAAACATTCATTACAAAGATAGAAGAGGAAGAAAAGACAAAAATGGATGTCAGAAGAAATTCTGATGATTGCACTGAAGCACAGAGAAGCCAAAGCACAAGGAAGAATTCAAGATACTAAAGAGCTGAACAGAAGATTTCAAAAGGCAGCTTGGAATGACAAAGCAAAATATTACAATGAAATGTGCAAGGAGTTGGAGTCAGAAAACCAAAAGGGTTGAACTCGCTCAGCATTTCTTAAGCTCAAGGAACTGAAGAACAAATTCAAACCTCGAGTTACTATAATCAAGGATGCTTTAGGCAGAATATTAAATGATCCAGGAGGTATCAAAAAAAGATATAAAGAATATACTGAGTCATTGCATCAAAAGGAATTGGCAGACACAGAAGAATTTAATGAAACAACATATGAGCAAGAGCCATGGACTGCTAGGATAGCAAAAAGCTTTGTCCTGGAGAGGGTGGAGCCAGAATGCTCCTTGGAGTCAAGGATTCTGAAGCTTCATCTGACACACTTTGGGCATGTTGCAAGGAGGGACCAGTCCTTGAAGAGGAACATCATGTTTGGGAGAGTGGGGGGATAGTGAAGGAGAGGAAGAGCCTCAATGAAAGTGATCGATTCTATGATTGGGGTGGTGGGAGTAGGTGTATTGGAGAAAGTGAGGTTGGCACAGGATAGAGCAGGGTTTAGGGCTCATTTTTTTTGTTTGTTTAGGACTCTTGTACATAGTGCCACTATGAGTTGCAAGACACTTGACAGCACATAACAACAACAAATTGTGACAATGTTGACACAACCTGGTTTGCTGAAAGTGAAGAATACTCACTTTCAAATGTCAAAGAATACAGCCTTCAATATGGATTGTATTTCAGCATCAAGAAAACAAAACTTCTCACCACTGGACCGATAGGCAACATCATGATAGGTGGCATAAATATAGATATGGTCAACAGCTTCATCTTACTTGGATCCACAATACTTGGTATCAGCATTCAGGAGATCAGGAGACATACTGCAATGGGAAATTCTGGGACCTGTCAGGGAACTCTGCAAATTATTGAGGCATATAGGCTTGAGGGCTCAGGTGTGCCTGATTCAGGCTATGATATTTCAATCATTTTCTATGCATCTGAGAGCTGGACAATGAATATGGATGACAGAAGAATTGATCATCTTGAATTGTGGTGTTGGAAAAGAGTGCTGAATAGCCCATAAACTGCCAAAATAATAAACAGATATTTGAGAATATCTGTCTTTGAGAATGCTCCTTGGAGGCAAAAATGACAAAGCTTTGTCTCACATACCTTTAGCATGTTGCTAGGAGAGGTTATTACTTGGAGAAGGACATCGTACTTGGAAAAGTAGAGGCATAACCTACAACCAGGAGAAGAAAAAGTAGATGAAAGGGATCTTCTAAGAATCAAATCCCTATGCACATCCAAAAACTTTTCAAACAGGGTAAAAAGGGAAGCCACAGACTGGGACAAAGTATTTGGTAATGACATGTCAGATAAGGGGCTTATATGGAGAATTTAGAAAATACTTGAGCATCACAACAAGATAAAGGTAAATAATCCAATTGAAAAATGGGCACAGGATATGAATAGACACTTCACCAAAGAAGACATTCAGATGGCTAACAAGCACATGAAGAAATGTGCAAAATCCCCAGCTCTAAGGGAGATACAAATTAAAACAACTATGAGATATC
>NW_006400107.1:385056-386737 GCF_000299155.1 Elephantulus edwardii | reverse complement strand
CTGTTGTTCATAGAGTTGGCATAATTCAAATTCAACTCAATGGCACCTAACAACGCAACAATTGTAACAGATGTACTGTGCAAAAATAAGTTAATAAACAGGAAACTGAGTGAATTCTCTGTACTACACTGGAAATGCTTCTGTAAATTTTAAATGATTCTGAGGGACTGACATCGGAATTGGGGGAAGCCAAGAGGGGATAATGTATACTGCATTGAAGCAGATGAGGGAGAGAATTGTTTCAATATGTTTCAGTATATGATTAGGTATTATTGTCATGACAAGAGTCCAGAATGAAAGCTGCATAGTGCAGTGGACTTGGGGTTGGGGGAAAGTTGATTCAGTAGCACCTAAGAACAACACACCATACAGGGGTCTATTATGTTAATGAGGCCAGATTAGGTGGGATATGATATGGAGTCATAACTCTATAAATGGATATGACTGAAGCTACCATATTTATCCTGCCACCATCTGTTCCACACTTGTTTAAGTTAAAGCCATACGTCTTAAAATAAGAATTATCTTGAGGGTATAATCTGCATACAATAAGTACATTCCCACTTTTTCATCCAGCTCCCCATCATTTGATTTCTGGTTCTTGAATCATCTATTATCTGACCTGCTGAGTTGGGTTCATCAACCCTCCAAGCACATGAGTCCGGAGAAATCTCCAACTGAATGCCAGGCTTGTTGGCCTACACCTTTAAGTGTGCCTTGATGGTCATATGTTCTGTGAGATACTGCAATGAATTAATGGAACTGAAAAATCAGAGGGAGAGTACTGAATGGGGGAAGAGAAAGTTGATGCTAGAGATGAAGTGGCTCACAAGTTTGGAAAGGTTGGACATTTAGAACATCTTTAACCACCACCACTATGAACTAGGTTTTTAAAGAATTATTATAAAAGAAATTGTTCAAATGTCTATTGTATAATTAATGGGGACTCTCATTCTCTGAGTACAACTTGAAGCACAATTAGACACTTCAGACTATATATCACAATAGTTCCTCTTCCAAGTGTGTATTCTGGGAGACAGTTCCAAAATTTGCATGGATGTAACACCAACACTCTTTGAGTGTTTTGATAATAACAATAATCTTGGTTAGCTTTCTCATGATTGCCATTAGCTCACGTGTGCATGGTGAGTTAAGTACAGGCTGAGTGAAATCACGGTATCTTGAATTCAGAAAGAGATATAAAAATCCAGCTGTCTTTTATTTAGACTTCAGAGATATGTAAAACAATGTTACTATTCTAATTTCTTTTCTATTGCTTTATTGCTGAATGCTATCAAGTTGTCTATGACTCATAGACACCCTATGAACAATGGATAAGGCAAGGTTCCTATCTGATGTTCATAGGATCACTTTGAGTGATAGTTGACTCCATGGCATCAACCACCACAACAATGACAGTATATGATCTAGCCATTCTATTTTTGAGTATCCAAAAGAAGTGAAAGGAGTATTCATCCAAAAATCAATATACTTATTTATAACAGCTATCTCCATACCTTTTCAACCTATATGCAGAACAGATTATCCGGGAGGCTGGGCTCTATTAGGAGAAATGTGGGGTCAAGATTGGGGGATGATTTATCAACAATCTGCGTTATGCAGATGACACAACCCTGCTTGCTGAAACTGAAGAGGACCTGAAGCACATGCTGCAGAGGGT
>NW_006400107.1:383844-384436 GCF_000299155.1 Elephantulus edwardii | reverse complement strand
ACAGTGCGATTGGCACAAGACAGAGCAGAGTTTAGGGCTGTTGTACACAGGGTCACTATGAGTCGCAAGCGACTCGACGGCACTTAACAACAACAACAACAACATCATATCTATAATTGCAAAATTATTAGCAACAATTCAATCTTCTCCAGGTGGTAAAAGAATAAACAAGCTAAGACATATCCATTCAATAGAATGCTACTTACAATTCAAAACCAAAACACTATTGAGATATAAAAAATCCTAGTGAAGGAAACTAGTCTGAAATGTAACATATGATTTCATTTATATAATGTTGTTGAAATGTAATAGTAATTTTTGGGATGAGGAACAGATGAGTGGTGAGGGTTGAAAGGTAACAAGAGACAAGTTTTAGGATTGAAGAAACTATTCTATGTAATGACTCAAGGATATGAAATTTATACATGTGTAGAACTGTACACAAGGAAAACCAATGACAATTAGATTATGTCATTAAAAATTATTTTTCATAAATTGTTAATCTCAGAATCATTTAATTTTTTTTAATAAAAGTTTACAGACCTTGGATTTCAATATGAATTTTTGCACAATTTCCTCCCTGCCCACCCCC
>NW_006400107.1:373578-383744 GCF_000299155.1 Elephantulus edwardii | reverse complement strand
ATAAATAATAAATAAATAAAATTCTTTCATTTTTATAGCAACCCTATGAACAACAGCTCTGAGCCTTAATTTGTTCTGCACTATCCTCACCATCTCTGTTTTACTTCATAATATTGGTTATATTCACTGGTGTATTTGTAGTCGCTGTGTCGATCCAATTTATTGAATTTTCCTCTCTTTCTCAGATGTTCTAGCTTTCCCACCGTGATGTCTTTTTCCAAGGATTAGTCCCTCATGACAATATGCCCAAAGTATATGAGATGAAATTTCACAATCCTTGCCTCACACTTTCTCCAAGACAAACTTGTTTATTCTTTTGGCAGTCCATGAGATATTAAGGACTCTTCTCCAACATCACAATTCTAAGGATTTAATTCTTTTCTCATCCTTATTCATTGTCCAATTCTCAGATATATAGGAAATAATGAAAAATATGGCTTGGAACAGTTGTAAGTTGGTATTTTAACTGAAATCTTTGCTCTTTAGCATTTATAAAGGTCCTAGATAGCAAATTTGAAGAAAAGATTGATGTTGTCAATTAATTAATTTTAATTTGATCCACAATCACCACTCATAACAGCAATGAAGAAATCAAGACATAGGGGGAAAAAGAGGGCAGAGGATTGAGGATAGGTTCACACAATTTGATGGAAGGGGTGGTGAAAGAAATGTGAAAGATCTGGTTTGAAAAACAACATATGTAAGATTTTAATAAACTAGTATATAATAAAAATTTTATTTTGAAAAAACTTATCAAAACGACCTAACACTTATCAAGAAAAACTTCAAATAATGTCAAGCAACAGATAACTTCAAACATTAAGATATAACAAACTAAGTCTTCTCCCCAAAAAATCAGAGAATATCAATGACCTCATGAATACCCCCGAGCTGAGAAGGCAGATTATATATGTGGATATGGAGACCTTTGAACAACTACTAATAAAACTACAAACAATGGAAGAAACAATGGAAGCTACAAAGAAGGGGAGTAACCTAGAGGCAGAGAACCAGAAAAAAAGGGTATTGATGGAAAGTTATTTGAACAGCTACTGGAAAAGGTGCAAATGATGGAAAAAACAATGGAAACCAACAAGTCAGCAAATGCTCCAGAGACAAAAAGCCAGAAGAAATATATTGATGAAGAATAACTTGCACATGTTGTTGTTCTTGATTGCCATCAAGTTGAGCATGACTCATAGTGATTCTGTGAACAAAAGACCTAAAGCATTTCCATAAATACTGTCATTTCTACAAGTTCATAGAGTATCCCAAGGCATGTGGTTTAGGAAGTGGATGCCACTCCTGCTTCCAAACCTGTTTTACAACTAGGAGCTCTACCAAACACTGTCCACATTGGTAGCTTGTCATTAAATTTTCTTCACTTGAATCAATTTTGTGAATTCTGGTTCTTAGTAGGAACTTTCTCTAAGTCAAATCCAACTCTTGGTGAACTCAGAGTAGAACTTGCTCCAGATTTTTTCAATAGCTGCTTTTCAGAAGCTGATCACAAACATTTCTTCAATAGTGCCTTTGGATAGCCCTGAGCCTCTAACCTTTTTGTGAGCAGCAGGTATATTAATCTTTGGCACTACTCGGTCAGTGGTCTAGTGGTAAGGAGCTTCACTGTCATCCTATGGGCATTCAGTTCAAAGCCACCAACTGCTTGTGGGAGAAAGATGTATTAAAAGGAAAGAAAATCAGTGACTATTTGTCAAGGAAGAAAACTCAGAAGATTAATGATCTAAACAACAGTAACCTTGACCTTCTAATTCCACTCTTTAAAAAGTTAGCTCAAGAAAAAAATTCTTCACAACCAAAACAAAAAAAAACTACAACCAGAAATGGATAAAATAGATTAATATGACTGTCTAAAAATCAAATCCATATATACATTAAAAAATTCTCCAACAAGGTAAAAAGGAAGCTTAGAGACTAGGAAAAAATATTTGGCAATGACATATCTGATAAGATACTCTCACCAACAAGAAAATGACAAACAACCCCATTACAAAATGGGCACAATATATGAATAGACACTTCACAGAAGAATCTCTCTGATACCTAGGGATTTTGATCAGCTATCACATATATGGAAAACAAATGAAAAAGGTAGAAGAAAAAATTAAACTATAAAGAGATACAAGAACTTAAAAAATCAACCCAAGATAAAGAGGGTACTGTCAGCACAGTACTAGAAGTGACAAGCATGAACACACGAGCCAGAACATTAAGACTGAAATGACAAAAGTGTCCAACACATTGGAAGGACAAAACACTAGCACAGAAGAGATAGATCAGAGTCAGTGAGATAGAAGACAAGGATCTCAACAGAAACATACTAGAAGAAAAAAATCAGAGATGATACACAAAGAAAATGAAGAAAATATTAGAATCATATGGGATGACATAAAAAGGAATAATATAATGATGATTGGAATTTCAGAATATGAGAGAGATAGGGAAATCACAGGGAAAATTGTGGAAGAGGTACTAGAAGAAAACTTCCCAAGTATTATGAAGAGCAAAGAAATCTACAATCAGGAAGCTCAGCAAACACCAAATAGACGGGACTCTCCCCAAAAAACCAATCCCAAAACATCAAGACATATTAAAATCAAATTATCCAAGATAAAAGATAAGGATAGAATACAGAACACAACATGAGAAAAACAAAGAATTACCTACAAAGAAAAAGCAATCAAATTAAGTTCTGATTTTTCAGCAGAAACCACGTGAGCAAGAAGAAAATGGGATGGCATATGAAAATGGGAAGAAAACAATTGCCAACCCAGGATCCTGTACCCAGCAAAGCTCTCCATCAAATATGAAGAAGAAATCACATTCTTTGCAGAAAAATAAAAAACTTAAGGAATTTGTGAAAACAAGACCAAAGCTACAAGAACTTTAAGGGAACTCCTTCACACAGAGACATCAAAGGAAAGTGGATGGAGCATATAACGATAAACAACAAAAATAAAGAAACAGCAAAATGACAATGATAAAACCTAGCCTGTCAATAATCACACTTAATATGAATGGACTTTATGTACCAATCAAGAAAAAAAATAATAGCATAAATGATAAAAAAGCAAAGCCTGTAAAAATGTCATCTACCAAAGGCATGTGTAATAAATGAAGAGAAAGATAGACTTAAAATCAAAGGCTGGGTAAAAAAATATACCAAGCAAATGGCACCCACAAAAAAGCAGGAGTGGCAATACTAATCTCTGATAAAATATACTTCAGAAAAAAATCATAAAGAAGGTCACTATATAATGATTAGTGATCAAGAAGACATAACATTGGTTAACATCCACACACCAAATAATAGACCTGCTAAGTACATAAAACAATTGTTAACAGAACTAACGAAGGAAATAGACAGCACCACAATAGTGGTGGTGGTTGTTGTTATGTACAATCTAGTTGTCTGTGACTCATGACTACCCTACATAAAAGAAGGAGGGCAATTTCCTCCTGTGCCAGTTGGATGTAATTCAGTGATACACAAGTAAAAGACAAACACACAAATGAAACGTAATGTATTTGAATTAAATGTTATGTAATTATTATATGAAGGTCAATAAAATATTTAATAAAAGAAATCAAGACATATTGCATTGGAGAAGTCTGCTGTTAACAACAGGCATTCACAGCCTCAAACTGGAGGAGGGTAAGTTCATCAGGTAAAAAAGAGGAGAACTGTATCAGACCACAAAATATATCAGACCAGAACATCATTCTAAAATTGTCAGATCACATCATCACATAACTGTCAAACCACTGAAGATCATGATCCCGTCTGACATATAACCTTAACCTTTATATTTGCATTAACGCTAAATGGTCCAATCCCCTTGGTGTGCTACAAGAATTTTATTTGCATAATTCCCCTCTAACTATTGTTGTCATAATCACAAAAGCTATGGCTGTTGTTTTTAGGTACCGTGAAGTCGAGTATGACTTACAGCTACTCTATGTACAGATCTGAATCTTTCCTTACCATCTCTGAAACATTCTAGCCCATTGCTGAAGTCACTGTGTGAAACTACATTGTTGAGAGTCTTCCTCTCCTTCACCATCCTTCCAACATGGAATACCCTCTCCTATCAAGTAGCACTTGGGCTGCACCTTCTTCAAGACTTTTCTATTTATTATTTTGGCATCCATGGGACATTTAGTACTCTTCTCCAACACCACAGTTCAATGGCATCAAACCTTATTTGTTGTCTAACTCTCAGATGCAGATAAAGTGATTGAAAAGACAGTAGTCTGAATCAGAGACACCTTTGTCCTTAAATCGATATTATTGCTCCTCAGTAATTTGGAGAGGTCTCTGATTGCAAATTTTTCCAATACAATAGGTCTCCTGATCTAACTGCGGATACCAGGGGTGTTGAATGGAGTTTGTATCTTTTCCTCCAACTATCATGATGTTGCCTCCTCCAGTGGTGAAAATGTTTTCTTGATATTGAGTTGCAATTGTTACTGAAGTCTGTATTCTTTGATCTTCTGCAGCAAGCAGTTCAAAGCCTCCTCACTTTCAGCAAAGCAAGATTGTATCATCTGCTTAATGTAGGCTAATAATGAGTCTTCCTCCAATATAGATGTCATATTTTTCTCCATAGTGTTCAGCTTCTCAAATAATTTGCTCATAGAAGAATAATCCTCAAGTAAAGTATTGTGAGTGATAGGATACTAACAAAGAAGACTATTATTCAAATATATGCTATTATTATCATATTAGATATGTTGTTGTTGTTGTAGTTATAGTGTGTTTTTGAGTCAGAACTGACTCATAGCTTACCCTCCAGCAGGTGTTCAGAGGCAGTAAATCACCCAGGAGATTTTCCATCCTTCTTTCACATCAAATATATGTTGTTGCTGTTGATGTTGTTGTTGTTGTTGCAGTTATGTGCCGTCAAGTTGCCTGCGACTTATAGTGTCCCTATGCACAACAGTCCTAAACCTTGCTCTGTACTGTGCCAATCTTCTTATTTCTGACACACCTATCCCAGTTACTCCAGTCACTGAATCAATCCATCTCATCAAGGGTCTTCCTCTCCTGCACTGTCCCTCCATCCTCCCAAGCATGACGTCCCTCTCCAAGGACTGATCCTGCCTTGCAACATGTCCAAAGTATGTCAGACAAAGCTTCAGAATCCTTGCCTCCAAGGACCAGCCTGGCTTTATCCTAACCAGGACGAACTTATTTGTTCTCCTAGCAGTCCATCTTCTCCAGGACCAAAGCTCAAAGTCACAAACTCACCTATCATTCCTAGTCATTATCCAGCTCTCTGATGCATAGCAAGTAATTGCAAAGACCATGGCTTGTATCAGGCACACCTTAGTCTCCATACTGACATTGTTGCTCTTCAGTGCTTTGTAGAGGTCCCTGACAGCAGACTTTCCCAATGTAATTCATCTTTTAATTTTCTGGCTGCTGGTACCAAGAGTGTTGGTTGTAGATCCAAGCAAACTGAAGCTGTCAACAATCTCAATCTCTTCATCATCCATCATGATGCTTCCAATTGGCCCAGTATTAAGAATCTTTGTTTTCTTGATGTTGAGCTTCAATTTATATTGAAGGCTGTAGTCCTTGACCTTCTGCAGCAAATGCTTCAGGTCCTCCTCAGTTTCAGCAAGGAGGGTTGGGTCATCTGTATAACACAGATTGTTGATGAATCTACAATCTTGATTTCTCCTCATAGAACCCAGCCTACAGGATAATCTATAGTTATATTAAATATAATATGAATTAAATAAATATGAATTATCCAAATATATACACAATTAAAGCCAAAGAGCAGGAAATTGACAATTTTCATCATTTTTTTAAGTTTTAAACAACCTTTTTCTCTTTTTCTTGTCTTTTTTAAAAAAAATTTTCTTGTATTATTTTTACATGTACTGTCAAATCAGATCTGACTGGTACAGGAGGAGATTGCCCCCTCCTTCTCCAGCAGAGCATCTGGTGGATTTGAACCGCATACCTCTGGGATTGCAGTTTTCTTGTGGTTTTAATGAAAGTTTTCAGAAAAGTTGGATTTTTCATTCATTCATTGTTGCACATTTTCCTCCATGCTCCATATGCAAGCTCAAATTGAGACTGAGTAAAATTAAAACAAGCCCACTAGAACCAAAATATTATATTAAGTCTATAAAGAATCATCTTGAGAATAGACTTTAAGTACTGAACCAGCAATCAAAAGCCTGATGAACTGTGAGATGACATCAACAACCTCATCCAGCAGGAGGCAAATGGTCACTGCAACAACACAAGAGAAAGAAAAAACAAAAATAGATGTCCAAAGAGACTCTGAAAATTGCACTAGAACTTATAGAAGTCAAAACAAAGCAAAGAGATGCTGAAGTAAGAGTTGAATGAACATAGATTTCAAAGGACAGCTCGAGAAGACAAAGGTATTATAAAAGAATGTGCAGAGATCTGGAAATAAAGAATAAAAAGGGAAAAATTCCCTCAGGATTTCTCAAACTGAAAGAATTGATAAAACAAATTTAAGCCTTGAATTGTAATCCTGCGAGATGCTATGGGCAAAATCTTAAATGATCCGGGAAGCACCAAAAGAAGATGGAAGGAATACACAGAATCACTGTATTTAAAAGCATTGACCAATACTGAAATATTTCAGGAAGTACCATATGATCAAGAGCCAATGGTAATGAACGAAGACGTTCAAGCTACACTGAAGGCATTGGAAGAAAATGTAAATAAATAAGGCCTCAGCAATCAGTTTAATACCAATTGACATGTTTCAACAAACAGATGCAGCTCAGATATGCTCACCAGCCTATTACAGGAAATTTGGGGGAGCTTCCGGGTCAACTGACTATTCCCATTCCTGAGAAAGATGATTGAAGAGAATGTGAAAATTATCAAACAATACAGTTAATACTAATGACGTCCTTCTCCAAGGACCGATCCCTCCTGGCAACATGGCCAAAATATGTCAGACAAAGCCCCAGAATCCTTGTCTACAAGGAGAAGGCCGGTTTAACCCTCTCCAGGATGAACCTGTTCGTTTTCTTAGCAGTTTATGGTACATTCAATACTCTTCTCCAGCACCACAAGCTCAAAGGCATCAATTCTCCTTCTATCCTCCCTAGTCATTGTCCAACTCTCTGATGAATAGCAAGTGATCGCAAAGACCATGGCTAGTACCAGGCACACTTTAGTCTCCAGAGTGACACCATTGCTCTTCAGTACTTTCGAGAGTTCCCTAACAGCAGACTTTCCTATCGCAATACATCTTTTAATTTCCTGGCTGCTGGTGCCAACAGTGTTGACTGTGGAGCCAAGCAAACTAAAGCTGTTAACAATCTTAATCTTGGGAAATATCCTTCATCTGCTTTTTTTCTGTAAAATGCTTGTCTGTCAGATACTTCTCTAAATCTGAGCATTACGATTAAGACAGACTAGGAAGAAGGATTGGCCATCTACTTCTGAAATAGCAGGCTTCTGAAAACCCTATGTATGTAGTAGTGAATGCTCCCCAAATATTAATATTTGTCATCCTCCTTCATGCTTGCCTGTAGTTCATGAAGCAAGTCAGACTCTGCGATGGCTCTGCAACATTAAGCCGTGGTTCCTGTAAATTGAGACAAACCATGGACCCTACCCTCAACTGTGTGACAGGTTGAAAATCTTAAGCTGAAGCTCTTGGCCTGGATGTCTTAGGCTAACTGCTGGAAGGTTCAAACCCAGCCTCTTATTTACTCAGAGGTAAATGGGCAGGAACAGTGGTTAAACTACTCGGGTGAATTCTGGTAAATGCAGACCAAGCTTTCATCCTGGTGGCTTTGTCCCAGAGACTACAGGGCATGTGAAGATAGCCGGCAGCATTCCCAGAGCACTCTGCATGCATGTCCACAAAACAGAATGAGAGAAACCAGTGTTCCTGCTGTCCCCCATTAACCTGCCTAATGACTGGGCCCAGTGGGGAGGGGACTTGCTGCCCAGCATGCTTGATGGAGGCTGCCTGGCCAGATTACCCCAGGTTCAATTAAAGCTGGTAATGAGAACTGAAGCTCAGAACCATTGTCCCTTGTCTGGCCCCTCTACTACAAGGCTGGGGATATTTAGGAATAAATGTTCCATGCATGAGACACCTTCCTTATAAAATATTTGAGCCATGCTCCTCAATCAAATCTTATGTTGACCTCCAGGATCCCCAGCCATTCTAGTTTGCTTGGAATTGAGGTGTTAAACTGGGATAATAAACCCAATGTGATTACCACCTCATTCTGCTCGTAGAGAACCTCGTGTGCAGAGAATTGCTCCAAGAGGATTTTCAAGTCTGTCATCTCCATGGACAGAATCACCAGGCCTTTTCTGAGTAAGCCCCAGGATGAACCTCTTGGCTGATAGTCAAGTGATTGAGCTTGGGCCACCCAAAACCAGTTGCAAGGACCCTCCTTATTCAGTGACACTAGAATACTGAGCAGAGCTGCCCCATAGAGTTTTCAAGGTTTTGATATTTAAAAAAGCAGACTTACACAACTTTCCCCCACAGAGCGGTTGGTGGATTCAAGTCACCAAGGTTTTGGTTTAGCAGAGTTTAACAAATATGTCACAGCCTCCCAAGTAACCCTTTAACTGTAGATGGAGAAAATAGAGATGAATTGTCTACTGTTTTGTCCTTTTATGCTGCTGTTGTGTGTAACCCTTCACATGAAGAGCCAAAGCATAGATCAGCTGTATTTTTTTCCAAGTTGCTATAACTCTTTATGAGCAAGCTCGGGTGACCCAGAGATAAGAACCTGTGCTGCAGTCCCAAAGGAACACAGTTCAAATTAATGAAAAAAGGATGGGCAATCTTCTCTCTTACAATTTACTGCCTCTGAAATCCTGCTATAGAGATGGCTTAGTGGTAAGAAAATGCACTACAATCCCAAAACCACATGGTTTGAGTGTACCTGCGCTCTGTGGAAGGATGGAAAAATCTTCTTTCATGTGATTACCTGTCTCTGAAAGCTCTCTGGAGGGTTAGCTATGGATCAGCTACAACCCAATAGCACATATGGAGAAAATATTGAGACTGTCAACAACTTCTTCTTAGTTGGACCCACAATCAGTACACTTGAATCAGGAGAAATAAATATTGCACTGAAAAAGTTCATATTACTGAGGATTAATGATGTCAGTTTGAGGACTAAAGTGTAACTGATTCAGGCCATGGTATGCTCAGTCACTTGCATACATCTGAGAGCTGGACAATGAATAAGGATAACAGAAGTATTGAGGCTTTTGAGTTGTGATGTTGGGGAAGAGTATCCTATGGTCTACCAAAACAACAAAAAATTATGTCATGGAAAAGGTGCATTCTTGGAGGCAGAGAAGATAAACCTTCATCTCACATACTTAGTGATGTTGCTAGGAGAAGTTATTACTTGGAGAGAGACATCATGCTTGTTAAGGTGGAGGGATGGCGAAGGAGAGGAAAACCCTATACCTGGGGAATTGTTACAGTAACTACTGCAGTAAGCATGAGTGTATTAGAGATTGTGAAGATAGCACAGGATAGGACAGGGTTCAAATCTGTTGTTCCTAGGCTCAGTATGAGTTGTACTTGACTCAGCACCTATCAACGACAACATCTGTGTATTGAGTGCTTACTATTTGGAACTCTAAAAAGCGGTTTTCTTCCGTTATCATGCATGCTCACCCTAGTAATGACACTGAAATCAGCAATGTTATTTCATAGATGATAAAGCGCGGGCTCACTCACATTCTCTCACTGCCATCGAGTCTATTTCATCTCAGAGTTCCCCTCTGTCAGGTTTGTAAATCATAATGGAAGGGGAGTTCCCATCTTTCTCCTGAGGAGTGCTTGGTAGATTTGAACCAGAGATACACAGCCTTCGGGTCAGTGCAATTTGTTATGGACTATAAGCTTAAATAGTTTCTCATAGCACACTAAAATTATGTAACAGAGCCTGACTACAGAGAAGACCCCTATAACAATTGGACAGCCTTCAAAAGAGATGGACCTACAAGACAGTATCTGTGTGGAGAGGAGTTCTTGTCTTATGTAATTATAGTCCCACACATTGTTGTTGTTGTTGTTGTTGTTATGTGCCGTCGAGTCATTTGTGACTCATAGCGACCCTATGTACAACAGCCCTAACCCGTGCTCTATCCT
>NW_006400107.1:372321-373135 GCF_000299155.1 Elephantulus edwardii | reverse complement strand
CTCTCCACACACATGTTATTATTGGTATGTGCCATCGAGTCACCTGCAACTCATAGCAACCCTATGTACAACAGCCCTAACCCCTGCTCTATCCTTTACCAATCTTATTGTCTCCAACATGCCTATCCTCCAGTGCCTATAACCCAGTGATGGAATCACTCCATATCATCAAGGGTCTTCCTCTCTTGCACTGTCTCTCCACCCTCCCAAGCATGACGTTCTTCTCCAAGGACTGATCCTGCCTTGCAACATGCCCAAAGTATGTCAGACAAAGCTTCAGAATCCTTGCCTACAAGGAGCAGCCTGGTTTCACCCTCTCCAGGACGAACTTATTTGTTCTCCTGGCAGTCTGTCTTCTCCAGCACCAAAGCTCAGAGGCATTAACTCTCCTTCTATCATCCCTAGTCATTGTCCAGAGAAAAGTGCAACAATGAATGAATGTAAGTCCAAAATCTCTATAAATGTTCATTAAAATTAATAAAAAATTTTTTTAAAAATTAGAATTTAATAACAGGAGATAAAGAAGAACACAATACAGTTGGAACCTGAACAATACCTAGTTTGAATATGAGTGGGTAAGAGAAAAATCAAGGATGTTTTAGACAGAATATTAAATGATCCAGGAAGTGTTAAAAGAAGATGGAAAGAATATACTGAGTCACTGTCTCGAAAGGAATTGGCAGACACAGAAGAATTTAATGAAACAACATATGAGCAATGAAGAAGTTCAAGCTGCTTTGAAGGAAATAGCAAAAAATAAGGCCCCAGGAATAGATGGTATACCAATTGACATATTTCAGCTAACAGATGCTGC
>NW_006400107.1:371230-372127 GCF_000299155.1 Elephantulus edwardii | reverse complement strand
TGTTTGTTCTCCTAGCAGTCCATGGTATATTCAACACTCTTCTCCAGCACCACAGCTCAAAGGCATCAATTCTCTTCCTATCATCCCTATTCACTTTCCAACTCTCCGATGCATAGCATGTAATTGCTAAGACCATAGCCTGGATCAGGCACACTTTAGTTTCCAGCCTGATGTCGTTGCTCCTCAGTACTCTTGAGAGGTCCCTCACAGCTGACTTTCCCAATCCAATTTGTCTTTTAATTTCCTAGCTGCTGTTACCAAGAGTGCTGACTGTGGAGCCAAGTAAACGAAAACTGTTAACTATCTCAATCTCTTCACTATCCATACTGATGCTGCCAATTGGCCCAGTGGTGAGAATTTTTGTTTTCTTGATGTTGAGCTTCAATCCATATAGGAGGCTGCAGTTGTTAACCTTCTGCAGCAAGCACTTCAGGTCCTCCTCAGTTTCAGCAAGCAGGGTTCTGTCATTTGCATAACACACATTGTTGATGACTCTTCCACCAATCCTGATGCCACAGTCTTCCCAGTACAGCCTACTGTCTCGGATGGTCTGTTCTGCATACAGATTGAAAAGGTATGGAGACAGAATACAACCCTGACGGACGCCCTTCTTGATTTTGAGCCATGTAGTGTCTTCTTGCTCTGTTCTGACGACTGCCTTTAGGTCCAAGTATGGATTTCGCAATAGCACAATCAAATGTTCTGGGATTTCCATTCTTCTGAGTCAGCCACAGCTTGTTGTGATCCACACAGTCAAAAGCCTTCGCATAATCAATGAAGCACAGACAGACATTTTTTCTGGTATTCTTTGCTTTCTGCCAAGACCCATCTAACATTAGCTATAATATCCCTAGTACCAAGACCTCTTCTAAATCCAGCCTGGACTTCTGGCAGTTT
>NW_006400107.1:362278-370630 GCF_000299155.1 Elephantulus edwardii | reverse complement strand
GGTTAAAATGGGCTGCTCCTTGGAGGCAAGGATTCTGAGGCTTTGTCTGACTTTGTCATGATACTTTGGACATGTTGTAAGGATAGACCAGTCCTTGGAGAGGGACATCACGCTTGGGAGGGTGGAGAGCAGGCACAGGAGGGGAAGGCCCTCTATGAGGTGGATTGATTCAGTGACTGGAGTAATCAGGATGGGTGTGTTAGAGAGAGTGTGATTGGCACAGGACAGAGCAGAATTTAGGGCTGCTGTACACAGAGTCGCTATGGGTTGCAAGTGACTTAACGGCACATGACAACAAAAAGAGAAAAATTTAAAAAATGAAATTAAAAAATTTCTTGAAAGAAATGACAATGAAAACACAACTTACTAAAACCTCTGGGAAACAGCCAAAGCAGTATTAATTTATTGCAATAAAGAAACACATAAAAGGCAAGAAAGAAAAAAGATCAGTGGCTCTCTAATCCAACAGAATAGCAAGAAAACCAGATACCTTCCCCCCTCCAAAAAACTCTGAAATGATAAAAATTTTAGTGGAAATAAATGAAATAGAAAACAGAAAAACAATTAAAAACTTTTAAGAAAGAACTGAAATAAGTTAAGTGGAGAAATGACTCTGTAACAAATGGTGTTGGCAAAATTGGAAAACTATATATAGAAAACTCAAGCAAGACCCATACCTAACATGATACACAAAAACCTACTCAAAGTGGATCAAGGACCTAGGGGTAAAACCAAGGACAATAAATGTCAACAGCTTGGGAGAATTCTAGAAGTTCTAATCCCCAACATTAACAATTGCCCAAGCATACAGAAAAATCTACAGCCAGGAGAGAATAAAATAGATGAATGGAATTTTCTAAGAATCAAATCCCTGTGCACATCCAAACTTTTCCAACAGGGTAGAAAGGAAAGCTACAGACTGGAAAAAATATTTGATAATGACAATTTGTTTGGCTCCGTTATCAACACTCTTGATACCAGCAGCCAGGAAAATAAAAGGTTACTTGCACTGGGAAAATTTGCTGTCAGAAACCTCTCCAAATTACTGAAGATCAACAATGTCCATCTGGAGACTAAGGTGTGTCTGATACAGGCCATGATCTTTGCAATTACTTGCTATGCATCAGAAAGCTGGACAACGACTATGGATGATAGAAGGGAATTGATGCCTTTGGTCTGTGGTGCTCGAGAAGTGTATTGAATATACCATAGAATGATAGGAGAACAAACAAGTTCATCCTAGAGAGGGGGAAGCCAGGCTGCTCCTTGGAGGCAAGGATTCTGAAGGACGTTTTTCAAGGCAGGATGAATCCTTGGATAAGGATATCATGCTTGGGGGGGACAGAGCAAGAGAGGAAGACCCTCGATGAAATGGATTGATTCAGTGACTGGGGTAATGAGGGTAGGTGAGACAATAAGATTGGCACAGGATAGAGCACAGTTTAGCCCTGTTGTACATTGGGTCCCTATGAGTCACAGACGACTTGACTGCACATAACAACATTAATGACATGTCTGATAAGGGACTTATATCTAAAATTTAGAGAATATTCCAACTCCTCAACAAGATAAAGGTAAACAACCCCAATTACAAAATGGGCACAGAATATTGAACAGACACTTCACCAAAGAAGACAGTCAGATGGCAAACAAATACTCAAAATCCCTAGTCCTAAAAGAGATGCAAATCAAAACTACTATGAGATTTTACCTGACTCCAGTAATAAGAGCAAAGTTCAACAGAGCAGCAAGGTTGCAGAGAAATTGGAGCCCTTACTCCCTACTGGTGGGAGTGTAAAATGGTGCAACAACCACTCTGGAAGGCAGTATGAAATTTTCTCAAAAAGTTGGAAATAGAAATACCATTTGATCCAGCGATTGTACTACTGGGAATATACCCTAAAGAAATGAGAAATGCCACCCAAACAAATATATGCACATCCGTGATTTTTGCTGTATTTTTCACAATATCAAAGAGATAGAAGCCACCCAAGGGCCCATCAACAAATAAATGGAAAGAGAAGCTGTGATATATTCACACAATGGAATACTACACAGCACCAAAAAGGAATTAATAAAATAGTGTACAAAATTAGTGACCCTGAAGAACATTATAGTGAGTGAAATATCTCACTCAAAAAAGGACGAATACTACATAATACCACTGTTATAAAACAAGACTGATACAGAAGTTGGGGGAAAACTAAGAAAAGAGGGGATAAGTAATGAACAGCGCATTGAAATAGATGAGGTAAAGAACTGTCTAAAAGAAATGTATGATTGGATATTATTTGCATGACAATAGTCCTGAATGAGAGGTGTATAGCAAACTAGACTAGGGAGTGGGGGGAAGAGAGGAAATTGTGCAACAGTGGAAGAATCCTTTTAAAGAGAAATTTGTAAAAACCTTTAAAAAACCCCTCTATGTTCCATAATCAACACTCTTGGCACCAGCAGTCAAGAAATCTGCTGTCAGGGACCTCTCCAGAGTACTGAAAAGCAATGATGCCAGTCTAGAGACTAAGCTGTGCCTAATTCAGGCCATGGTCTTCTCAATTACTTGCTATGCATCATAGAGCTGGACAATGACTAAGGGTGACAGAAGAAGAATCTGTGCTTTCATATTGTGGTGCTGGAGAAGAGTCTTGAACATACCAGGGACTGCCAAGAAAACAAATAAGTCTGTCTTGGAGGGGGTGAAACTAAGTTTCTCCTCGGAGGCTAGGATTTTGAAGCTCTGTGTCACATACTTTGGATTCATGGCCAGGACAGATCAATCTTTGGAGAGGGACGTCGTGCTTGGAGGGATGGAGGGATGGTGCAGGAGAGCCAGACTCTGGATGGGATGGATTGGTGTAGTGGCTAGGGCAATGGGGGTTGGTGTGTTGGAGTTGGTGGGGCTGGCTTGGGACAGGGCAGGTTTCAGAGTTGTCAGTATGGATCGCAGACGACTTGACGGCACATAACAATAAGGTTCTTAAACTGAGGTCTGAGTTTGTATTAGAAAATAATTACATCTTTATTATTCTGCAACTGTAATTTAACATTTCTTTCTATTGTGAATGTAGGAGCAAACCACAGCATTCTTTTAAAGGTAGAAATTTGTTGCCAATGTAAACACAAAATTTTTATGTCATAGTTGAAGCTGCAATTGTTAAGTACTTACAATGATCACTGTTTCAAATTTACTGTAGTTATTGTTGTGTGCCGTTGAGTCACTTGTAGCAATCCTATGCACAGCGGCTTTGGGGTCTGTCCTGTCCTGAGCCAGTCTCACTGACTGACGCGCCTAACGCCATTGGCCGGGTTGCTGTGTCAACCCATCTTATCTGGGATCTTCTTCCTCTCCTGCATTGTCCCTCCACGTTTCTGAGCATGAAGTCCTTCTCCAAGGATATAGCGACCCTATAAACAAAAAACCTCAACCCTGTTCTGTCCTGTGCCACCCTCACAATTCCTGGCACACAAAAGCCCATTGCTATGGTCGCGGTGTCACTCCATCTCGTTGGGGGTCTTCCTCTCTTTTGCCGACACTCCTGTTTTCCCAGCGTCGTGTCCGTCTCCAAGGAGTAGCCCCTCCTGGCAACATGCCCGGAGTGTGTGGGGTGGGGCCTCATCCTTCTTTCCTACAAAGACCACTCCAGCTGCACCCTCTCCATGGGATGCTCGGTGCTCTTCTCCAACACCACAGTTCAACTGTAGTTATTAGACTGAAGTTATTTTATATGTCAAAAACCCCATCTATTACTTGATAGATACTTGTATTTACTTGTGTTTGTAAGGTTAACAGTGACCTTTTCATACCTTAAAAGTTCTTTAATAAATGTAATTTATTTCCTTCCTGAAAAAAAAACCCCACCAAAAACAAAAAACACAAAACACAAACTTTACTTTCCTGTGGTTGATTTCTAGTTTTATGGCATTGTGGTCTGAGAAGATGCTTTGTATTATTTCAATGTTTTTTAATTTGTTGAGGCTTCCTTTTGTGTCCTAATATGTGATCTGTTCTGGAGAATGAACCATGTGTACTTGAGAACAAAGTTAATTCAGTTTTCATTGGGTGCAATACCCACCCTGAATACATCCATAAGATCAAGTTGACTGATTGTATAGTTTTGATCTTCTGCATATTTGTTAAGTTTCTTTTGAGTTGACCTATCTTTTGGTGAGAGTAATGTGTTAAAGTCTCCTACCACTTTTGGTGTTTTCTATTTCTTCAAGTCTATTAACCATTGTTTTATGTATTTTGTAGTTCTATCATTTGGTGTATATATGTTGATCAAAATGATGTCTTCTTGACCTATTGAGCCTTTAAACAGTATGCAATGCCCTTCCTTATCTTTTTTCCCCCTTCCTTATTTTTTATGGTGGTTTTCATTCTGAAGTCTATCAGAGGCTAGTATTGCCACTTCTGCTATTTTGTGGTTGCCATTTGCTTGGTATGTTTTTTTTCCAGCCTTTGATTTTGAGTCTGTCTTTCTCTTCATTTTTTAGATGTGTTTCTTGTCGGCAACATATTCATGGGCTTGTTTTGTGCTTTTTTTTTTTGTTTTTTTCATTTTTTCTTTTTATCCTTTCTGATACTCTTTTTCTCTTAATTAGAGATTTTTTCCATTCACATTAGGTGTGATTATTGTCGGGTCAGGTTTAACTTTTGCCACATTGCCGTGTTTCTTTTTCTGTTGGTTCTGGTTATGTTAGTCCATCCACTTTCCTTTCTCCTCTCTGTGTGAAAGGCTTCACTTAAAATTTCTTCTTGTTTTGGCCTTGTTTTCACAGTCCTGAAGTTCCTTCTTGTCTGCAAAAGATCTAATTTCTCCTTCATATTTGATGAAGAGCTTTGCTGCGTATAGGATCCTTTGCTGGCAATTGTTTTCTTTCAACTTTCTGTATATGCCATCCCTTTGCCTTCTTTCTCCCATGGTTTCTGCTAACAAATCAGAACTTCATCTAATTTTTTTCCCCTATGTAGGTGACCCTTTGTTTCTCTCATGCTGTTTTTAGAAGTCGATCCTTATCTTTTAATTTGGAGAATTTACTAGGATATATCTTGATATTTTTCTTTTTGGGTATAATATATTTGGTGTTTGCTGTGCTTCTTGAATGTGGATTCACTCATTCTTCAAAATACCAAGGAAGTTTTCTTCTAGTACTTCTTTCACAATTTTCTCTATTACTTCCCTGTCACTCCCATGTTCTGGCATTCCAAACATATAAATGTTGTTCCTTTTGATGCCATCTCACATGAATCTAATTTTTTCATCATTAACTTTATGTCTTATCTCTGATTTTTCTTCTACTATGTTTCTGGTGAGGCTCTTGTCTTTCAGCTCACTCACTCTCTGTTCCATCACTTCAGATCTACATTTTTGTCTCACCAGTGTGTTGAACACTTCTGCCACTTCAGTCTTAATATTCTAGATTGCATTTTCGAGCTTTTCTGTTATTTCCAGTACTATGTTGTCTGTATCTTCTCTGTCTTGTGATGATTGTTTAAGTTCTTGTACTTCTTTATCTACACAATCAATTATCTATCTTTTGCCTTTTCTTCTGTAGCTGTTCAAGTTGCTTTTCATCAGTTTATTTCTTCTGGATCATTGTCTCTGGGGTATTTGCTCTTTTAATGACTTCTATTATTTCTTCCAACATTTGCATCTCCTTCTTTAGCTCTTCAAATAACTCCACATCAACATATTTATTTTGGCTCTATCTAAGATGCCACAGATTCATTGGGTCTGCTTTTTTAGGATGACTGCTTTTTTAGGAGACAGACTGCTACCTTCTTGACATTATATGAGTCTTTTCTTGGTAGATTCTAGGGTTTTGTAACTATATAATGGTCCAGGGTATGCAACGTTTTGTGAAGGACCTGTATAATGGTGCTTCCATCTTGGGAAGAAGAGTCAACCTGGAGTGGGATGACTGTTGCTCTCCTGAAACCATGCCATCACCAGGCTTCTTCCTCTTGAGCTTAAGAAATCCCACGGAGTCTTATTTGCTGAGAACTGTTGACTTGGCAGCTTAATATCTGGGAATGGACTGCAACCCCTAACTCCCAGCGCTGCCCAAGCCCTGCACCCTCACCCCTCCACAGCACTGTATCCAGGGACAGACACAACCCCACCATCGTCCTGTGCCCCCACACTTCTGGCACACCCTGGTGGCCTCGCCACAACCCTGCACCACTGACAGTACTCCAGGGCCACTAGAGACTCCTTCAAGCAGCACAGAGACCTACCAACAGCCGTGGACAGTATGATTCTGAGTCAGCACACAAAGGCACAACACGGATCCAGCCATCATCTTAAGCCACCAATCGAACTGCTGTGGGACTGTTCTGCCATGAGAAAGGCTGGTAGGATCCTAATTGGGTTTTCTTGGGCACTGCCGATTATCTGGGAGATTACCCAAGGGTGAACCCACTGGTGGTAATTTGGCTCAGCTCTCTTGGGCCAGGCCAACTGCCCAGGAATGATTGGACCAGTGATAATTTGGCTGAACTTTTGTGGGCACTGCAGACCAGCCAGAGGTAAGTGGGTTGGTGGGAATTTGACTTTGTCTTGTTCAGTCCCCTTGGACCCAGGAGCCACTGTGCAAGGGCAACTGCGTGAGCACCACTGGACAGGGACCAGAGAATGAAAACCACTGGGTGGGAGACGGACAGCTGGAATTTGAATAGGGACCTCAGTTATAAGCACACCCAGACAACTGAGGTTTGAGTGAGGTCCCACACGTGGTTGACCTGCCTTTGTGATCATCCCAACCGTGTGCATGCACCACCCCATTTAGCTCAACACCTGTGTCTACACCTCTGGTTAATTAACCTGCCTTTCATCCAGAGCACCTTGTCCTGTCTTACCTACAAGAGGCTGCTCTCACAAGCTCTGAACTGACGTTTCCCTGGAGTCAGATATTCAGAGAAAAACACAAGTGGGATAGCTACCCAGCTGATCCCTAGAGCATTATCTTCAGATCAAGAATGTATCAATGTCACAAAGAAAGCAAGTTGTCCCACACAATACACAAGCACAAAGCAAGATGTCACCCCCAAAGGGTGACACAGTATCAATGGATTTCCTGAAGCCAGAAAGTCTGATGGAACGTTCTGACACAGAATTTAAAAGAACAATGACTGAATATTTTCAATGGGTGAAAGACAAACTTGAAGAATTATAGGACACTACAAGCAAAAACCAGGAGAAACTAAAAAAAAAAAGTCCAGAAAAATGTAGAGAAAACAAACGAGGCATTAGCAGCACTGGAAAAACAAAAAACCACTATCCAAAATATGAGGTCCAATGTTTCAGATACTGTCAACATGATGGAGGGACACATGAGCAGAGCGGAAGAGATGGAACACAGAACCAGTGAAATAGAAGACAAAATTGTCACCACTGATCTGCTAGAGCAAAAAGCAGACTCAAAAAGGAAGGATAAATAAGAAAACCTAAGAATAATGTGGGACACCATCAAGAGAAATAACGTGTGCATCATTGGAATCCCAGAACAGGAAGAAGAAAGTAAAGGCACTGGAAAAGTTGTGGAAGAATTACTAGAGGAAAATTTCTCAGGCAAAATGAAGAATGAGAGAATACATATACAAGAAGCTCAGCGAACATTATATAGACTAGACCCCAAAAGAAAAACATCAAAGCATATCATAGTTAAATTTGCCAGAACCAAAGATAAGGAGAGAATCCTGAAAGCAGCAAGAGAGAAACAAAGAGTAACCTATAAGGGAAAACAGATAAGATTAAGTGCCGATTTCTCAAAAGAGACTATGCGAGCAAGAAGAGAATGGAAGGACATATATCAAAAACTCAAAGAACACAACTGTCAACCAAGAATACTGTACCCAGCAAAATTATCCATAAAATATGAAGGAGAGATCAAGATATTCCCAGAAAAGAAGAAAGTTTGTAAAAGCAAGACCAACATTGCAGGAAAGACTCAGAGATGTACTTCTTACAGAGATACCACAGAAAGCATCATGGACCAAAGTAGCTAGCAACAACACCAAAAAGAACTCATCACAATGATAGCAATAAAATCTTGCCTCTCAGTAATCACAATGAATGTAAATGGTTTAATGCACCGCTGAAGAAAAGAGTAGCAGACTGGATAAAAAGCCAAAATCCATCAATATTTTGTGTACAAGAGACACACCTGAAAACTGAAGATAAAGACAGACTGAAAATAAAAGGGTGGGGAAAAATATACCAAGCAAACAGAAACCAGAAAAAAGCAGGAGTAGCGATATTAATCTTGATAAAATAAATATCAATGTGAAAACCATTACAAAGGACAAGGAAGGTCACTACATAATGCTGAGAGGGTCAATAGAACAAGAGG
>NW_006400107.1:337820-346988 GCF_000299155.1 Elephantulus edwardii | reverse complement strand
ATATATGCACACCCATGTTTATTGCAGCTTTGTTCACAATAGCAAGGAGTTGGAAACAACCTAAGTGCCCATCAACAAAGGAATGGATAGAGAAGCTGTCATACAGTTGCACAATGGAATACTACTCTGCACTGAAAAACAAGGAACTCATGAAATATTCAAAATGGGTGACCCTGGAGAACAATATGGTGAGTGGAGTATCTCAGTCACAAAAGGACAAATACTGTATGGTGCCACTGTTGTAGAATGGAACTGACATCAGGGTTGGGGTAAGACTGAGAAAAACTGGATAAATCATGAATATTGCATTGAAACAGATGGGGGAGAGATCAATTTAAAAGCGATATATGATAGGGTATTTTGGTTATCACAAGAATCCAGAATTAGTGTTGCATAGTGGAGTGTACTCAAGACTGTGGGATGGGTTCGGAAGGATTGTATACTAATGAAAGAATTTTTCTTTTACTTCTCAAAGAGAAGAGCAAACTCGGGGGGAGGGCTAGGTAGGGAGAAAAGTGCAACAATGAGTGAATGGAAATTCAAAATCTCAGTAAATGTTCATTAAAATTAATAAAATAAAATTAAAACAGAAAAAAAACTCAATGGCACATAACAACAACAATTCAATTCATATGTGGAACTGCTGTTGCTGTGTACCATCAAGTTGAAACAGAGCTATAACTGACCTCCCAGTGGGTTTTTAGAGGCAGTTAGGTAATCACACAGAAAAAGATTGCCCAACCTTCTCCAGAGGAGCAGCTGGTGGATTCGAACCACGTGCCTTTGGGATTGCAGCACAGCTTTTTATCACTAGGATACCAGAGCTCCCTTAGCAAAATATTTAAAATGTGGAACAGATAATTCAAAAAGGCTAGTCTTTATGAAGAAGAAGATGGCATCAAGAATGGAGGAAGACTCATCAACAGCCTGCATTACGCAGATGACACAACCTTGCTGCCTGAAAGTGAGGAGGATTTGAAGTACTTGCTGCAGAAGATTGAGGACTACAGCCTTCAGTATGGACTGTATCTCAACATCAAGGGAAAAAAACACACCACAACACGATAAAGGTAAATAACCCAATTAAAAAATGGGCACAGGATATGAACAGACACTTCACCAAAGAAGACATTCAGATGGCAAAAAAGTACATGAAGAAATGTTCAAAACTCCTAGCTCTGAGATACAAATCAAAACAACCATGAGATATCATCTCACCCCAGTCAGAATAGCAAAATTTAATAGAACAGCAAGCAACAAATGCTGACAAGTTTGCAGAGAAACTAGAACCTTTATTCACTGTTGGTGGGGGTTTAAAATGGTGCAACGACTATGGAAGGCTGTATGGTGCTTTCTCAAAAAGTTGCAAATAGAAATACTATTTGACCTAGCAATTCCTTTACTAGGAATATGCCCTAAAGAAACCATAACTTCCACCCAGGCAGATATATACACAACCATGTTTATTGCGGCTTTGTTCACAATAGAAAAGGGTTGGAAATAACCTAAGTACCCATCAACAAATGAATGGATAGAGAAGCTCTGGTATATTCACACAATGGAATATTAGACTGCATTGAAAAACAAGGAACTCATGTAATGTTATTCAAAATGGGTGACTCTGGAAGACATTATGCTGAGTGAAATATCTCATTCACAAAAGAACAAATATTGCATAGTCCCACTGTTGTAGAACAGAACTGACATCAGGGTAGGGGTGAGACTGAGAAAGATTGGATAAATTATGTATACTGCATTTAAACAGATGAGGGAGAGAACTGTTTAAAAGTGATATATGATTGGGTATTATGGTTATGACAAGAGTCCAGAATGAAGGCTGCATAGTGGAGTGTACTCGGGCAGGTGGAAGGTATTCTATACCAATGAAAGATTTTATGTTTTTTGTAATGTGTGTGTACCGTCAAATCAGATCTGACTTGTACAGGAGGAGATTGTCCCTCCTTCTTCAGCAGAGCATCTGGTGGATTTGAACCTCACATCTCTGGGATTGCAGTGCAGCTTCTTGCCACTAGGCCACCAGAGCTCACCAAGAATTTTTCTTTCACTTTCAAAGAGAATAATGAACTGGGCTGGTGGGGTAGGCAGGGAGAAATATGCAACAATGAATGAGTTGAAATCCAAAATATCTTTAAACCTTCATTAAAATTAATTTTAAAAAGAAAACTAAGAGCCTCACCACCAGGCCAATTGGCAGCACCATGATAGATACAGAAAAATATTTAAGTTGATAACTTCATCTTACTTGGATCCACAATCAATATCTTTGACACCAGGGGTCTGGAAATTAAAAAAAAAATAAATTAAAAAAACCCCAAGTTTAATTGGTAAAATCTGCTGTCTGGGAGCTCTCCAGAGGACTGAAAAACAACGATGTCAGTCCAGAGACTAAGGTGTTCCAGATCTAGGTCATGCTCTACTCAATTACTTGCTATGTATCTGAGAACCAGGCAATGAATAAGGATGACAGAATTGGTGCCTTTGAGTTATGGTACAGAGAAGAGTGTTGAACATACCATGGACTGCCAATAAAATAAACAGGTCTGTCCTAGAGAAGGTGAAATCAGGCTGTTCCTTGGCAGCAAGATTTTTGAAACCCCATCTCACACACTTTGGATATTTTGTCAGGAGGAACCAGTCCATGGAGAAGGACATCATGCTTGGAAGGGTAGAAGGTCAGCAAAAGAAAGGAAGGCCCTGGAAGAAATGTATTGACACAGTGATTGGTAATGGGGTCAAATATGCCAAAAATGGTAAAATTGGCTCAGTACAGGGCAAGGTTCAAAGGGTTGCTATGAGTAGTAGTCATCTCAACAACCCATAACAACATCATTCAGTTTTCAAATACATATAAAACAACTGAAAACTTCATGGCTTCAGTAAGGTGCATCTTAGTTTTCAAAGTGAACATTTTCTTCTGAATATCTTAAATAAATTTTTTACAGTAGATTTATCCAGTTTAGGGTGTTATTTGATTTATTGACATTATTTCATTGGATATTGATTGTGGACCCAAGTAAAATTAAAACCTTGGTGTGAATCTTTTGTTCTTCATTTGATAAAAAATTATTCTTCAAATAATTTTTGTAATGAAGACTTGCATTTTTATGTTGAAATATAATTAATATTGTAGGATATAGTCCTGAATCTTCATTAGTAAGTGCTTAAAATCCTTTTTGTATTTCAGCAAGCAAAATTACGCCACCTGCATATTGAAGGTTATTGGTGAATTTCTTCCCAACTTAGATTACCACAACTCTATTAACAAAACCAAACCACCTATTGACTCAAAGCTGACCCTCTAGTGGATGTCCAAGGCTATAAATAGCATAAAAGGAGATTGCCTGTCTTTTTCCTGCACAGCAGTTTATAGGTAGTACAACTCCCTGTTTACTAGGTCTCCAGAGTTCCCTTTAAACACTCTATCATGTTATAGAGAAAGAGTAGTTACCAATTCATAGCCATACTAAAGACTTCCTAACAGACCTCCTAAAGATCCTAAAAGTAGATAACTGTAGACAATTAAGCCTCATAAATATAAACAGAAACAAAAAATCCATAACAAAATGTTAGTAAATCAATTATAACAACAATATGGGGGGGGGAACTCGATAATACATTATGCCAAAGTGTAGTTTTCTTCTCAGAAAATGAAATTAGTCTAAGATATGAAATCACTCAGATCACAACAAAAAGTTTTAAAAAGAGAAAAACAGTATTACGTGTTACCAAAGTAGTGTGTAAAGAAAAGAAATGAAATTACCAAAATAATGTGTAAATGGTGAATTAATGGATAAACTACCCTGAGTCACTAGAGACATCTGGAGGCAGTGGCAAGGAGGTGGACTGCCGAACTGAGGGTATGTGGTTTGAATCCACAGGAGAAGGATGGACAGCCCACTCCTGTGCAATTTGCTACCTCTGAAAACTTGCTGGAGGATCAACTATGAGTTGGTTCCAATTCAGCAGTACATAACAACAATTCTCTTTAAGTATAAGAAGTCAAAAGAGAGTTTTTTTAAGTACTGGAAAAAGAAGAAATAAGATTTAAAATCCCTCCAACATGCAATTTACTATACTAGTAGAATAAAGAGAGAACAAATATTTAATACAGAAAATCCATTTGAATAAAATGAAAATTACTCATTATTTTAAAACCCAAAACTATCTTTACCAAACTCCTTTGTGCTTAGAGGCTAAATTAGAGGTAACAGTTTAATGAGTAATGAGCATTTTCACATGAGAATGTACGGTAACTGATGACGTCCCAGCTGGTATAGTGTTTGGGGCCAGAGGGAAGGGGCAGAAGAGATCCAGACACTGGGACATAATCTGACCCTTCAATATTCAAACCGCAGCTTTTGGTCTCTTAAAGTAACTGATATTGCAAAGTCTCAAATCTGACAGGTCCTATTCCCCCTCCTCCTCTCCAGGAAAAGCAGATCCATAGCCAGTAGTCTTTGTTACCAAACACCCAGGCTGGGAGTGTGTGTGGTGGGTGAGCTCATTAGAATGAATGAGATGAGTCAATATTCACACAAAGAACTTCAGGCCTGCAATCTGAGAACAGGTTTAGAAAGAACAAAGCAAAGGAGAGAAATGTAACTAAGAAATATCTCTTTATTGCTTTTGAGTTGTTTAAGGGGGTTTTAAGGGATTAAGCTAAAGAAATGTTGACTGTAGGGAGAGAAGCAGAGTATCAGTTGAACAGAATAGAGGCCTTTGTGCTAAGAAGACAGGCACATTCAAAAGCAAACAGCCGCCTGGCTCTTCGCAGGGAAGGAGGATGGAAGTCAAAAGTGAACAAGATTGCTAGATATTTTCTTATTCACATTTGACTTCCAGCCTCCTTTCCTGTGAAGAGCCAGAAAGTAATCACATACCTGATAAGGGACTCATATCTAAAATATCTATAATATTCCAACACTTCAACAAGAGAAAGGTAAAACAACCCAGTCACAAAATGGACACAGGATATAAACAGGCCGTTCAGATGGCAAACAAACACATGAAGAAATGTTCAAAATCTCTAGCTCTCAGAGTGATGCACATAAAAACAACTATGATGTATCATCTCACCCCAGTAACAATATCAAAGTTAAACAGAGCAGCATGTAATTAATGCTGATGAGGTTGTGGAGAGATTGAAATTCTTATTCACTGCTGGTGAGAATGTAAAATAGTACAACCACTATGGAAAGTGATCTGGTGCTTTCTTAAAAAGTTGGAAATAGAAGTACCATTTGACCCTGAAATTCCACTACTGGGATTTTACCCTAAAGAAACCAGAGCCATGATTCAAATAGATATATGCACACCCATGTTTATTGCTGCATTAGTCACGATAGCAAAGAGATGAAAACAACCCAAGTGTCCATTAGCAAATAAATGGATTAAAAAAAAAAAAGCCAGCAACTATGGTATATTCACACAGTGGAATAGTGTGCTGCATTAAAACATATCTCAGTCACGAAAGGACAAACACTGTATAACACTGCTATTATAAAACAGGACAAATGTGGGGGAAATGTGGAGACAATGAGAAAAGAATAGATAGATAATGAACACTGCATTAGAACAGATGAAAGGAAGAACTGTCTGAAAGGAATATATGATTTTGCATTTATGTATGACAACAATCTGGAACAAGAAGTACGTTGTGGGGTTATTTGGGACAGGGAAGGGGAAGAAAATGATCAACAATGAAAAAATTAGTAAGTATATATTTTAAAGGTGAGTAAAAATGCCAGATTTCCACCAGGGAAGGAGAAGGCAAGCTACAGACTGGCTTTGAGGCTTCTATTGGTTCTGAGCATGTAGTCTAGCCTCTCTGGCCCCTGCTTCCAATGGCCACTGAAATCTCAGTGGAAGCAATGAGGGATCCTCACCACAGACAATAGACACAAAGGAGGGGCTATGACCAGAAGACATGGAAACAACGTGCTATGGGGTCCAGAGAGCCTAGAGGGTCATTGGAACTCCTCGCTGAATTTAATGAGTTGAATAGAATCCTTATAAAAATTCATGACCACTCAGAACCTCAGACTGTAACCTTATTTAGAAATATTCTTTACAGATATAATTTGTTAACTACATCTCAAGATGATCCAAGACAGGATTTAGGGTGGGTGGGCCTGAAATCCAATGACTGGCGTCCTTATAAGAGGAGAAACAGAGACACAAAGAAGATGTGATGATGAAGTGTGATGCAGCTAGAAGCCAATGGATTCTAAGGAGCACAAGGAAGATGAAACTCTATCTCACATACTTTGGGGCAGTCCTTCGAAAAAATACCACTCTGGAAAAAGTGGATAATGAAAGAAAATATCCTCAGCAGAGGGCTTACATGCATGATGAGGATTGTGCAGAAGAAGGCAAGGTTCAGGTCTGTTGTTCATTGAGTCATTATAAGTTATATTTTACTCTATGGTACCCAACAACCACCACCAGAAGCTAAGAAAGACATGATAGGATTTCTCCTTTACAATCTTCAAATGATATTAACCCTGCTAACACACTGATTTCAGACTGCTGGCCTCATGTACTATGACATAATAAATTTTTGCTGTTTCAGATCATTTAGTCTGTGATAATGTGTTATGACAATCCCAGAAAACTTGTACACTTAGCATGTCTCTGTCCCCCACCTTCTCTTTCTTACTCCCTTCCTCCCTATAGTATTCTCTCCTTCAATCATTGTAACAGTGTACATCTTTCTGTCTGTATTCTTCTCTGTCTTGCTCACATTTATCTCTAAGTTTCTGCACGTTTCCCTCATATAGTTATTATAGTCACAACCCCTGAATCTCTCAGAGGGTTTCATTACCAAGAGGGGATTTCCACTGATGAGAAATTTCTCTCTCCCCACCTGCTTCACACCCACAGTCAAAGGCATAAAAAGACAGAGCAGAGCTCTGGGCAAAGGAATGATTTATGCTCTTCTTTCAAGTGAGCAGCCTCAAAAAGCCTGATAATGCTTTCTATTTTAACTCCTCACCAGATGTTACTTTCCCATTCTCTCAGCAAGCCTTCACTGGGAAAATCCTTTATACCTAGAGGCTCTGCCTTCAAACCATTTTTATTTTTTTTTCCCTTCAAAGCCCATTCAGATCTTTACCTACTGCTCAAGGTCCTCTCTTGTGGATTAATACAGCCATGATAAATTCCTCTTCAGGCTCCATTCATTCAGAGAGTCCTGGCTTGATGCCCTGGTCCTGCCACTAGAAAGCTGGGTGAGCTGAGGGTGTCTACTAACTGCGGATTATTTTCTTCAATCGTCAGATAAAAGACTAATGGGAGTTAACAAGTCTGTGACTGTAATTGGAGCTATTTATGACTTCTTTAACAACTAATGGTGTGGACAACTGTCATTGCGTCAGCTTCTAACCTCATGACAGCACCTTAAACAACAGAGAGATGTAACAAAAAGACATGATCCAACTCCTACATCATCATTGTCAATATCATCATGACTGGTTATGAAGAGAGCCATTGGATGACTTTTGGAAGTAGATTGTCAGACCTTTAGTTCCTCGTTCGACTTTGTCTGGATACTGTGATGAAATCTCTTCAGCATCATAGCAACTCACAGCCTCCCTTGACAGATGGGTGGTAGGTGCATATGAGGTTTATTCACTTAACTCATTACCATTGAGGTTGGAACAGACTCGCAGTTGACTCTCCAGTGGGATTTCAGAGGCTGTAAATCGCAAAAAAGGATATTTCCCATCTTCCTCCTGGGAAGAAGATGCTTCATACTATCTGCCTTTGTGTTGGCAGTATAACTCTCTCCCCACTAAACCACCACAGCTCCCTTGAGGTAAAACAGCCAGGAATTAAATCTGTATCTCCCATTTAAAAAGCAAACAAACAAAACAAAAAACAAAACTCAGTCCCTTGGAATCTGAATTGACTCATAGCTGACCCTTTAATGGGTTTCCACAACTGTATAGCACACAGGACAGTGGGCATCTTTTTCCTGTAGAGCTCTTAGTGGATTCAAGACAACAGAGAGACATGGCTTTTAGGGTCACAACTCCCTACTGATTACACCACCAGAACACTGAACTCCTTTGAGAGCAGAGACATTGACATCACTCCCAGCAAGTCTTGTGCTTCTCTATAATGTTCACCAGAAACACGAATGAAGCTTTTAAGACTGTATCACACAAAAATATCTCTAATCCAGGAGATTCTAGTGCTGTGGTTTTGAGGTATAGTTTGGAGTCCTTTTTTTCTTCTTTTTAAAATTTCCCTAGGGATCCCTGGATGATTGACAAACCAACTGACATAGAGCTCCTTCTTTGTCTTTCCAATACAAATTAAAATGGACATATCTAGTTATTACCTCATTAAGTTCCCTTAGTCAACCACAACTACCAAGGATGATCATTCTTAACAGGAAAAGAAAAATGACACATAACAACAGACCCACAGACTCTGATAATCTTCTGCAGAATTGTTAAGTCTTCAGATTGCCACAGCTAGAGCCCAAACAATCTAGATAGAAATCAGAGTTTAGTTGGTCCATTTTAACAAAAACTTTAGTTAAGTGATCCTTAGAGGGTTGTGCTACTAAATCAAAGACAACACCTCTCTGGAGTTTTGAATCCATTGGTGGCTCTGAGCAAGAAAGAAGGACAATGTCCTTCGGTGTCATTGTAGCCTGAGAAACTGAATGGATGGTCAATTATTAGTCAGTTCCTGCTAGGCGATCCTCTAAAGTTTTCATGGATAGAAATTGCAGTCAAGAATAACAATGGGATTGTAAGAGTCTGGGACACTGGTGAGCAGATTCTCACCATTCCTAGAAAGTGACACAAATGAATTTCTAAAATACTGAGATTTTAATGAGGTGTTATGGAATGAATAGATGCAGATTCCTTATAGGATTTTGAATCACATCTTTCTAATTCATGACCAAAGTAGTAAAATTTGATTGAACTCGAATTTGTAAAATATTAATGTACTGGAACTGGAGCAATAACAATGGGAAAATTATAGATTGGCATCCTATTAGAAATGTAAATCATCATATGGGTAAATAAGGGCAGTATAACAACCAAATATTTTTATCTGCAGAACTGGAAACAATAGCAACCTGCTAAAAAATCAGCTCCATTGATCATTTTTAAAATTTTTTTCTATAAT
>NW_006400107.1:322752-337124 GCF_000299155.1 Elephantulus edwardii | reverse complement strand
CCTTTTGTGACTGGGATATTTCACTCAGCATAATGTTCTCCAGAGTCAACCATTTTGAATAATATTGCATGAGTTCCTTGTTTTTTAATGCAGCATCGTATTCCATTGTGCGAATATACCACAGCTTCTCTAGCCATTCTTTTGTTCATGGGCACTTAGGTTGTTTCCAACTCCTTGCTATTGTGAACAAGGCTGCAATAAACATGGGTGTACATATATCCATTGATAATTTAATCACTAAAATCAGGCTCCCAGAAGGACTCTTTATGTCTGTCCCTTCCAAGTCTCCCATTCCAGCACTTCAGCTAATAACTTTTTCCACTATAGTTACTCTATTTCATCCAAATTTTAAAAATTTAGGTTTCTTACAATTTTGCTTCCTTGGTTATGACTGAATTTGTTCAAACTAATTATAAACCCTTGTTCTTCCCTCTATTTTATTTTCTCCTGTTACCTGGTCTTTAAATTATCAATTGAATTATATTGGTTTCCCCCCTGCAAAGCTCAATCACAGATTTACTAACCACTGAAAGTCTTGTCTCTGATTAGTCCAAAGCTGATGACATCTACTTTCCCTCTACACCATTTACTCAGAGACTAGAAAACAGTGTGAGCTGTGGATGATAGACCACCTCCAGGAGTTAAAGTCATCTAGAGAACAGATTGTGTCAAGGGGAGCAATGCTAACCAACATTCTTATGCTTTGAACTAATTCATTCAAAATTGCTGAAATGCTAAATATATCAGATATACAAATACATTGAATTAGCATCTACATATTAACAAGTTCCTCAGGTTATGCTGATATATATGTAAGATCAAAATGAGTTAAATTTCAACATCAAGAAAACAAAATCCTCAGCACTGGATCAGAAGGTAACATCATGATAGGTGGAGAAAAGTCTGACATTGTCAACAATTTCATTTCACTTGGATGCACACAATTGATACCCATGGTAGCAGCAGTAAAGAAATCAAAAGATATGTTGGCATTGGGAAAATTTTCTATCAAGGACCTCTTCAAAGGACTAAAGAATAATGACATCAGCTTGAAGACTGAAGTGCATCTCATCCAAGTCATAGTCTTTCCAATTGTTTCCTATGAATCTGAAAGTTGAACAATGAATGAAGATGATAGAAGAATCAATGTCTTTGAATTGCACTATTAGAGAGGATTGCTAAATATCCCATAGACAGACAAAAGAACAAACAAGTCTGTCTTGGAGGAAGTGTTACCAGGGTGGTTTTTAGAGTCAAGGAAAAGGAAACTTGATCTCACATACTTTGGTCATGTTGTCAGGAGGGTTTTGTTCTTAGAAAAAGACATCAACCTGGGAAAGGTGGAGGGTCAGAGAAAGGAAGAACTTCAACAAGATGAATTGGCACATTAACAATAGGCTTGAATATGTGAGGATGGTGAAGGATATGGTAAGGTTCAGATCTGTTGTTCATCAAGTCCTATGAGTCCTAGACAACGTGATGACACCTAGAAACCACAAAGATAAGATACACATGTTAAGTTGAGTTGTAGGTGATTCATGGCGTCCCCATGAAGGAGAGTCCTCAACACTTGTGTGACTTTTATCCTCTCTCCAGGTTCATAGGGTTTCCAGAGGCAAGCTATTATGAAAGTGGAAGCCACTCCTGCTTCCAAGCTTGTTTTAATTGGGGAGCTCCACCAAACACTGTCCGCCATGGGTAGCCATTAACACATTTGACACATCAGTGTCACAGGGTTCAGCTTCACAGCAAAGATACACATATTTTTATAAAATGCAGATAATAAATAACTCAGTGTATCAGAGGTGAAATGAAAATTCTTACCAGGAAGTTGAACCAAAATAAACATATTCCAATTATGACTTGTACTAACCTAACCTTTACTGCTGTTGTTGTTGTTGTTATTATGTGACATTAAGTCACCTGCAACTCATAGCAACCCTATGTACAACAGCCCTAAACTTTGCTCTATCCTTTGCCAATATTATTGTCTAACATTAGCTAGCATTAGCTATATCCCTAGGACCACAGCCTCTTCTAAACCCAAACTGTGCTTCTCGTAGTTCTTTCTCTGTTGATGTGCTATTCCAGTCATTTTAAGATAATCTTCAGCAGAGTCTTGCTTGCATGTGATATCAATATATCGTTCAATAATTTCCACACTCTGTCAGGACCTGAAGCCTCCAATATGGATTGAGGCTCAGTGTCAAGAAGACAAAGATTCTCACCACTGGGCCAATTGGCAGCATCAGGATGGATGGTGAAGAGATTGAGATTGTTCACAGCTTTAGTTTGCTTGGCTCCACAGTCAACAATTTTGGCACCAGTAGCCAAGAAATTAGAAGACGTATTTCCATGGGAAAGTCTGCTATTAGGAACCTCTCCAAAGTACTGAAGAGCAATGGTGTCTCTCTGGAGACTAAGGTGAACCTGATACAGGCCATGGTCTTTGCAATCACTTGTTATGCATCAGAGAATTGGACAGTGACTAAGGAGGATAGAAGAATTGATGCCTTTGAGCTGTGGTGCTGGAGAAGAGTATTGAGAGTATTATGGACTGCTAGGAAAACAAACATATTCATCCTGGAGAGGGTTAAACCGGGCGGCTCCTTAGAGGCAAGGATTCTGAGGCTCCGTCTAACATACTTTGTAAGGAGGGACAGGTCCTTGGAGAGGAACATCATGCTTGGGAGGGTGGAGGGACAGCGCAGGAGGGGAAGGCCCTCTATGATGTGGACTGATTCAGTGACTGGGGTAATCGGGATGGGTGTATCGAAAGGGTGCAATTGGCAGAGGACAGAGCTTAGGGCTGTTCTACATAGGGTCGCTATGAGTTGCAAGTGACTCGACAGCACATAACAACAACAACTGTCAGGTCACCTTTCTTTGGAATGGGAACAAATGCAGATCTCTTCCAGTCAGTACTCCAGGTGGTTGTCCTCCAAATTTCTTGGTACAACTTGGTGAGCATTTCCAGGGCAGCATCTGTTTGTTGAAATATGTCAATTGGTATGTCATCAGTTCCTGGGGCATTGTTTTCTGCCAATTCTTTCAGGGCAGCTTGAACTTTTTCCTTCTTCACCCAAGCTCTTGTTCATACATTGTTTCATGAAATTCTTCTGTGTCCACCAATTCCTTTTGGTACAATGACTCTGTATACTCTTTCCATCTTCCTTTAATGCTTCCTGGATCATTTAATAGTCTTCCCAAAGCATCCTTAGGTATTGAAACTCGAGGTTTGAATTTCTTCTTCAGTTCCTCGAGCTTAAGAAATGCTCAGCGAGTTCAGCTCTTTTGATTTTCTGACTCCAGCTCTTTGCACATTTCATTGTAAAACTTTATCTTTCTTCTCTTCCCTGTGCAATCTTCTGTTCAGCTCCTTAATAGCTTGATTTCTCATCACTCCAGTGCAATATTAAGAGTTTCTTTTGACATCCATCTTAGTTTTTTTCTTCCTCCTCTGTCTTTGTAATGATCTTTTGCATTCTTCCTGAATGATGTTCTTGATATCTTCCCACAGCTCATCTAGTCTTCACTCACTTGTGTTCAAGGCCTCAAGCCTGTTCCTGAGATGGTTTTGAAATTCAGGTGAGATAGACTCAAGGTCAAATTTTCGTTCCTGTGGACTTGACTTCATTTTCCTCGGCTTCAGCTTGAAGTTGCTTATGAGTAGTTGGGGGTCTGTTCCACAGTCAGCACCTGGTCTAGTTTTCATAGCTGATATTGACCTTCTCCAGAGATTCTTTCCACAGATGTAATAGATCTGATTCCAATGCATATTATCAGTTGAAATCCATGTCTATAACCTGTGTTTGTGTGTCTTGTAAAATGTATTTGCAATGAATAAGTCATTGATTGTGCAAAATTCTATCATTCTATCTCTGGCTTCGTTTCTGTCACCAAGTCCATTTTTTCCAATTGATGATCCTTCTTCTCTGTTCCCAACTTTTGCATTCCAATCACCCATTATTATCAATGCATCTTGATTGCATGTTCAATCAATCTCTGACTGTAAAAGTTGGTAGAAATTTTCTGTTTCCTCCTCTTTGGCTCTGGTGGTTAGTGCATATATTTGAATGATGGTAGCATTCACTGATCTTCCTTGTATGCATATAGATATTATCCTGTAACTCACAACATTGTACTTCAAGACGGATCTAGAAATGACTTTTTTACTTTGAAAGCAACCCCATTTTTTCCTCACCTTTTTCGTCTCCAGCATAGAAGATCATATGATCCTCTGACTCAAAATGTCCCAGGCCAGTTCATCTCATTTCACCAATACCTAATATGTCAATAATTGTGTGTTCCATTTCCCTTTTTAGCAATATCCAATTTTCCTACATTCATGGTTCTTACATTCCATGTTCCAATGTCTATGTTCTAGTGTCTGCTTACAGCTGTTCCTCCTTCTGTTTGTTTCCATACTTGAGGACTCAGCCTCAGTTGCCATATCTGCTAGTCTAAGTGTGTTCTATTGTACATAGGGTTTTCAAAGTCCTGCTATTTCAGAAGTGGATGGCCAATACGTCTTTCTAGTCTGTCTTAATGTAATTGCTCAGGTTTAGAACATTATCTGACAAACACTTTATAGAAAAGAGCAGTAGTAGAAAAAAACCTTTACTAGGTTATGAAAGCATCGATTTCTTGGAGTATTGTCTGTGGATCTCATCTCTATTAGGCTTGCATTCCATGCCATTCATTCTGGTATAATTCAACATGGTGACTATAACAATGGACTGGAGCGTATGTTCAGGAAGATGGCATAGCATAGGGAAAGGTTTGTAATGTTCGTGAGGAGTTTTAGATATGCCATTGACTACCAAAGGAACAAATGAATCTGTCTTAGAAAAAGCCATACAGTTCATAAGAAAGTTTGTGATACTTCTTACATAATTTGAACATGTTAGCAGAAGAAGCCAGCCCCTGGAGAAGGATATCATGCTTGGAAAAGTAGAGGATCAATTTAAGAGACGACTAGATCGCAAGAAGATAGTCTGGCACAGTGACTAAAACAATAGGCGTAAGACTTACAGAGATTTTGGAGGAGGTGGTGACTGCGCTGGTCTGTGGGAACCGCTCAGGCTGGGGCTGTCGGCCTCGGGCGGATGCACTCCTGCGGGGTGGGTGGTGGGTAACTCGGGCCTACTTTCGGGTACCGCGCAACTCTCCCCGGTAAAAATGTTTTGTTGCCTAAAATTATTTCAGTGTTAAGCCTTTCAAAAGTTACCCAGCTTAAGTCTAAAAGTTGGTTTTAATTGGTTGCCCATAGGATTGACTTGGCCTCTACTTCTTGTTAAGAAAATACATCTCTTGTTTTATCAGGTGTGTGTGGTTTCAGCGCAGCATGGCTGTGGTCATCCGTTTGCAAAGTCTTCCGATTGTGGCCAGTACCATGGACATTCGCCGCTTCTTCTCTGGATTGACCATCCCTGATGGGGGCGTACATATTGTAGGGGGTGAACTGGGTGAGGCTTTCATCTTTTTTGTCACTGATGAAAATGCAAGGCTTGGTATGATGTGCACAGGTGGTACAATAAAAGGGTCAAAAGTAACATTATTATTGAGTAGTAAGATGGAAATGCAGAATATGATTGAACTGAGCCGTAGACGTTTTGAAACTGCCAACTTAGATATGCCACCAGCTAATGCTAGCAGATCAGGACCACCGCCTAGCTCAGGAATGAGTGGTAGAGTAAACTTGCCTACAGCAGTACCCAACTTTTGTAATCTTTCACCCACTTTAGTAACTACTTCTGTTCTTGAAAGCAACAAAAACATACAGACATTTTCCACAGCCAGCGTAGGAACAGCCCCTCCAAATATGGGGACTTCTTTTGGGAGCCCAACATTTAGCTCCACAATTCTGAGCACAGCCTCTCCAATGAACACAGTTCCACCACCACCAATTCTGCCAATCCAAGCTATACCGTCTTTGCCACTGATGCCATTTATTCCCCCTAAACCAGTTCCTCCTCCAGTACCTACATCGCCTCCTGTGCCACCAATTCCCCCAGTACCTTCTGTGCCACCCATGACAACATTGCCACCTATGTCAGGCATGCGACCCTTGAACCCACCACTTGTAACACCTCTGCCTGCTGGAATGAATGAGTCTGGGACACCTATGAATCTGAACAATAACTGAACCCTGTGTTTCTGGGTCCTTTGAACTCTCAAAACAGTGTGAAGCCACTTTTCATCAACCCTGATGATCCCTATGTCAGTGTGCATGGAATGCCCTTTTCTGCAATGGAGAATGATGTCAGAGAGATTTTCCATGGGCTCTATGTTGATGCAGCACATTTGTTGAAAGATCACGTAGGTCGAAAGAATGGGAATGGGTTAATCAACTTTCTTTCACCTCAAGATACACTTGAAACTTTGAAAAGAAACAGAATGCTGATGATTCAGCGCTATGTGGAAGTTAGCCCTGCCACAGAAAGACGGTGGGCAGCTTCTGGAGGCCATATAACTTTTAAGCAAAGTATGGGACCTTCTGGGCAACCCCATATTCCTCCTCAGGTGCTTCCCAGGTCAAAATCGCCCAGTGGGCAGAAAAGATCAAGATCACCACAGGAGACTGGTTTTTGTGTTTACTTGAAAGGGTTACCATTTGAAGCAGAAAACAAGCATGTCATCGATTTTTTTAAAAAGTTAGATATTATGGAAGATAGTATTTATATAGCTTATGGACCCAATGGGAAAGCAACAGGTGAAGGCTTCGTAGAATTCAGGAATGAGGCTGACTACAAGGCTGCTCTGTCGCCATAAACAATACATGGGCAATCGATTTATTCAAGTTCACCCAATTACTAAGAAAGGTATGCTAGAAAAGATAGATATGATTAGAAAAAGACTGCAGAACTACAACTATGACCAGAGAGAAATATTAAATCCAGAAGGGGATGTCAACTCTGCCAAAGTCTCTGCCCACACAACAAATATTCCATTCAGTATTACGAAGATGGATGTTCTTCAGTTCCTTGAGGAAATCCCAGTGGATGAAAATGCTGTACATGTTCTTGTTGATAACAATGGACAAGGTCTAGGACAGGCATTGGTTCAATTTAAGAAGAAAGATGATGCACATAAGTCTGAACGCTTACACCGTAAAAAACTTAATGGAAGAGAAGCTTTTGTGCATATATTTACTCTAGAAGACACGAGAGAAATTGAGAAAAATCCTCCTGCTCAAGGCAAAAAAGGGACTAAAGATGTCAGTGCCAGGTAATCCTCCTGTTCCAGTAATGCCCAATGCCGGACTGCCTGCTGCAGGAATGCCCGGTGCAGGATTGCCAGCTTCAGGACTGCCTGGTGCGGGAGTTCCTGGAACCAGAATACCTGGTGCGGGAATATCCGGCACGGGGATGCCTGTCACGGGGATCCCCAGTGCGGGGATCCCGGGTGCGGGGATACCCAGTGCCGGAATACCAGGTGCCGGAATGCCTGGTGCAGGAATGCCTGGTGTGGGAATGCCTGGTACGGGAATGCCCGGTGCGGGATTGCCTGGTGCGGGATTGTCCAGTGCAGGAGGTGAAGAGCATGCTTTCCTGGCTGTAGGCTCAAAGAAGGCCAACAGTGGACCTCCTTTTAACTTTCCTAGTAATTTTGGTGGGTCGAACTTTGGACCACCACTCCCTCCTCCAGGATTAGGAGGGGCCTTTGGTGATGGTAGGCCTGGTATGCCTTCAATTGGAAACAGTGGTTTGCCTGCTCTAGGACTGGATGTTCCAGGTTTTGGAAGTGGACCAAATAATTTAAAGGGGCCATCAGGATTTGGAAGGGGCCCTCAGAATTTTGGAAATGGTCCTGGTGCTTTAGGTGGCCCTCCTAACTTTGGAGGGGGCCCTCCTGGTCTTGGAAATGCCCCAGGTCATTTGAGTGGGCCACCAGCCTTTGGGCCTGGCCCTGGCCCTGGCCCTGGCCCAATCCACATTGGCTTTGGTTCTAGTTCTGGAAAACCAGGACCAACAGTCATTAAAGTGCAGAATATGCCCTTTACTGTGTCTCTTGATGAGACTTTAGATTTCTTTTATGGCTATCAAGTAATCCCAGGCTCAGTGTGTTTAAATTACAATGAAAAATGTATGCCCACAGGTGAAGCCATGGTGGCCTTTGAGTCTCCAGATGAAGCCACAGCTGCTGTCATTGATTTACATGACAGGCCTATAGGGTCAAGGAAAGTAAAACTTATATTAGGATAGCTGTTCACGTAAATACATTGTAGGGTAGATCTACCTAGTGCTGTGATTAATACATCAAGATTGTTTTCCTAGTATTTCCAGGTTAGAACCTGGGGATTGTTTTAAATCACAAGTAGATTGGTTTTCCTGTAACATATAGCATTGGTTGACTGTTTACAGAAGACTCGTTACCAGAATAAACATTGCTCTATGTTATAATTCTGAAAAGAACACAAAGATGATTTTGGCATACCATTAGAGAAACTATTTGTGAAATTCAAATTACCATATAAAGCTTATCAAGAAGACTAGATTGGTGTTATTTTATACCATATGGGATAAAGAAATTGAAATGTCCTTAGAGCTAATTTAAAGGTGCTCTTACCTACTCTTGAAATTTGGTTAAATCTGGACAGATTTCCTTTGTTACACGGTCAAAGCTTTGTCTAAAGTCCTCATTTTCTTTCAAATTGAATAAAATCTCTGTATACAGAAAAAAAAGAATTGCAGAGATTTTTGAGGATAGCACAGAATTGGGTAAGGTTTCATGCTATTGTACATAGAGTAGCTATGAGTTGACTTGAGAGCTCCAAATAACAATAAAGGCAACAATATAGGAGTTCTAGTAGACCAGTGGTTAAAGTTCTTGGCTGCAAACCAGAAGACTGGGGGGTTCCTAATCTATCCATTACTCTTGGAGAAAAAATGTAGCAATCAGCTTCCATAAAGATAATAGCCTTGGAAATCCTGTGGAAAAGTTTTACTCTGTCCTGTAGAGTCAATTTGATGTTGTTATTATATGGCATCAATTTGCTTGCAATTCATAGTGACCCTGTGTTCAACAGCTCTGAGCCCTGCTCTATCTTGAACAAACCTCATCATCTCGGACACATTTACCCCCATTACACCAGTGCCTGAACCAATTAATCTCATTGAGGGTCTTCCTCTCTTGACTCTCCCTCCACCTTTCCAAGTATGATGTCTTTCTCCAAGGACTGGCCCCTCCTTGAAACAGCCCCAAAGATGTCAGGTTGAGCTTCAGGAACTTTGCTTCCAAGGAGCAGCATGGTTTCATCCTCTCCAGGATGAACTGTTTGCTCTCCTAGAAGTTAATAGTGTATTCAGTACTCTTTTCCAGCACCACAACTCAAAGGCATCAATTTTTCTTTTGTCACCCTTAGCTATTGTCTAGCTTTCTGATGCATACCATGTAATTGTAAAAACCATGGCCTGGCTGAGCCGAACCTTAGTCTCTAGACTGACATGGTTGCTTTTCAGTATTCTGAAGAGGTCCCTGACAGCAGCTTTTTTCAATGCAGTTCATCTTTTGAGTTCCTGGCTTCTGGTACCAAGAGTCTTGATTGTGGAGCCAAGCAAGCTGAAGCTATTAGCAATGTTAATGTTTTCACCATCTATCATGATGCTGCCAATCAGCTCAATGGTGAGAATCTTCGTTTTCTTGATATTGAGCTTCAATCATATTGAAGGCTGCAGTCCTTGACCTTCTGCAGCAAATACCTCAGGTCCTCTTCAGTTTCAGCAGGCAAGGTTATGTCATCTGAGCAATGCAGGTTTTTGATGAGTCTTCCTCCAATCCTGATGTCACATTCCTCCTCATAGAGCCCAGACTCCTGGATAATCTGTTCCACATATAGATTGAAAAGGTATGGAGATAGGGTGCATTCTTAACATTCACACCTTTTCTGATTTTGAACCATGCAGTGTTTCCTTGTTCTGTTCTGATGACTACTTCCTGGTCCAAGTATAGGTTTCACATAAGCACAATCAAGTGTTCTGGGATTTCCATTCTTCTTAGAGTTAGCCACAGGTTTTTTGTTATCAACACAGTCAAATGCCTTTGCATAGTCAATGGAACACAGAAAGACATTCTTCTGGTACTCTCTGCTTTCAGTTAAGATGGATCTAAAATTTGCTATAATATCCCTAGTGCCATGGCCTCTTTTAAACCCAGCCTTCACATCTGTCCATTCTCTGCTGATGTGCTGATCCAGTCATTCTTGGATAATTTTCAACAGGATTTTGCCTGTATGTGATATTGTTCTATAATTTCTGAATTCTGTTGGGTTACCTTTTTTTTGGAAAAAAATTGCCTAGGAAGTTATCCTCCAAATTTCTTGGCACAACTTGGAGAGCATGTCCAGTGCATCATCTGTTTGTTGAAATATTGTCAATTGGTATACTGTCAATTCCTGGTTTTTGCCAATTCCTTCAAAGCAGCTTGAACTTCCTCCTTCATCACCACAGGCTCTTGATCATATATTGTTTCATGCAATTCTTCTATGTTAGTCAATTCTTTTTGGTACAGTGACTCTGTATACTCCTCCCATCCTCTTCCCCCATCCCCTTTTAATGCTTCCTGGATCATTTAATATTGTTTGATAACAACTAGTTTATCTTGAAAGCAAGAGTGGCATCCACTTCCTAAACAACATGCCCCTGGAAACTCTATGAAATTTGATAAATGACAATATATAAAGATTTCAGGCCTTTGTTCATAGGGTCGCTATGAGTCATGCTCGACTTGAGGGCCATCAACAACAACAAGTTTATTTTGAGAGAGGGATTATTTTAGAACATTCACAAATGCATCAGCCTCAAAAGGAAAATGGAGTGGGAAGTGGTATGAGATATTAAACTATGAAATGATCCACTTTCATTTCTGATCTTTGATTCACAATATGAAAGGCAACAGCAAATAGTTCACTCTGCAATATAAAATCTGTTTACATTGTTGCCTCCCAATTGGCTTTAGAATAGAGTCTTCAGTAGACAATTCTTCCTTTCTACCAAGCTAACAACCCATCCTACGGCCCTGAGCTCACTGCATACTTCTTTTGCTCTTAAAAAGTTATTTCCTAGGTTACAATGTGGACAGAATATCATGTCAGAACATAACATACCTTGTTTACATACATGGTGATTCTGGCAAGGAAGACAGATTATTGCCTATTCTGAAGAGGATATATCTCTGAGTCCTTCAAATTTCCAATATAATCAATTTTCCAATGACTGGCTGGTCACTCAGGTTCATTCTATAAAGTCTTTGATTCAGAAAGATAGGCATTCAGTAGCTAGGTGACAGAAAGTCAATATTGTTGCACTTCTATCCCTGTCACTATGGGTGCTTTGCTAGTGAGGCTACCGAGTGTGTGAATATGTTGTACATATGGTTATTGAACGCCCTCTGTTGTGGAGTATTCACAAAGGACACAAATATCTTCACTTGCACTTGTCAGTCTGAGAAGTCTACGCACTTCTCAGTATTCCTTATTACCAATCTTACAACAAGAGTACTTTCAAGATCTCCACTGCTTTGCTAAACCATAAATAACTTCCTGAGAATCTGTGCATCTGTCCATCTCTAAATCGAGACAAGGTATGTATCTAAATGTACCACTCCAAATTCTGCCAACCAAGAAGATGTTTCTTCAACATTGCATCCAGGTAACCTTGAGAGGTCAATTGGTATACTGTGCAGAAACATCTACAAATGAAGTCATAATATTTCTTTTTTTTTCTCCTCATTCTCTTAGCCATAAGGAACTCCCCATGGGATCACTGGAGTAGACTGATGACAGGAAGGCAAATGGAGCAAGAATTGATGCTAAAAGACTTGGAGAACCAAAAAAACCAAAAAGAGACAGGTGTTTGAATCAGCACAGTGGACCTGCTTCAGAGCCTGCATGAGGTTTCTGCAGCTGTAAACAAGAGACAATATTGTCTGTCTTTCTCCATGTACTGGCTGGTAGACCCAAACTGCCAACCTTTTGGTTAGTATTTCAACTATAAATCATTTTACTGCTAGGGTTTGGTTCAAAGATAATTGATTTTACAGGTACTTGATGATTGTTGTTGTCACATGCCATAGTTGGAACCAACTTATAGCTAATGCTCCAGTAGGATTTTAGAAGCTGTAAATCTCATGGGACAGAATTTGCCATTTTTCTCTCATGGCAGTTAGTGGATTCGAACCACCTGCCTTTGGGTTGGCTGTGCCAACTCCTCACTCACTTATGTTATCGGAGTTCCTTAGGTTACTTAGTAAATAAGTAAAAACAAGACAATTAAATGTAGTGAATATTGTCTACCAAACCAAAACCACAAATCAATGCCCTTTTTATTGTAGTACATAATCCAAATACGTGCTTTTCACTTTGGGGATAATTTGACAAACTATGTAACACTGAATAACCAGAAACTTCAATGAAAAGTTCAGTCTTAAGTTTTTGCAGGATTTATTTCCCACTCTGATTTGCATAAATTCTTGTTAAGACATCTAAAAGGCCTGTTACTCCCAGATCTTGGGATACTATCAGCATAATGTTATTGGGATCACATGTCAGTGGGATGTTTTGCATAATGTAAATACTATGAAGAATTCCCCAGCCCTTATTATGACAAAGATTAGGAAAGCCAAAGGTTCTGCAAATAAGATTGTAAGGGTATCCTGTTGGCCCTGGCAGATAAAAGTCAATTTGCTTCTGTTGTTCCTTATAAATGGGATATAGAACAAAAAAGTATTTGTTACATCAGTAGTTACATATACCTACTGCCAGGAGTTGTATTGATTATTTTCCAATATATTTACGGTATCTGAAACAGGAGTTGCAATTGAAAATGTTGTTGTTGTTATGTGCCGTCGAGTCGCTTGCGACTGATAGCAACCCTATGTACAATAGCCCTAAACTCTGCTCTGCCTTGTGCCAATCGCACCGTCTCTGACACACCCATCCCGATTACCCCAATCACTGAATCAATCCACAGCATAGGGGGCCTTCCCCTTCTGCGCTGTTCCTCCACCCTACCAAGTATGATGTCCCTCTCCAAGGACCTGTCCCTCCTTGAACATGTCCAAAGTATGTTAAATGGAGCCTCAAAATCCTTGCCTCCAAGGAGCAGCCTGGTTTGACCCTTTCCAGGATGAATCTGTTTGTTTTCCTAGCAGTCTACGGCACCCTCAGTACTCTTCTCCAGCACCACAGCTCAAAGGCATCAATTCTCCTTCTATCCTCCCTAGTCATTGTCCAACTCTCTGATGCATAACAACTGACAGCAAAGACCATGGCCTATATCAGAGACACCTTCGTCTCCAAACAGACACCATTGCTCTTCAGTACTTTGGAGAGGTCCCTAATAGCAGACTTTCCCATGGCAATACGTCTTCTAATTTCCTGCCTGCTGGTGCCGAGAGTGTTGACTGTGGAGCCAAGCAAACTAAAGCTGTGAACAATCTCAATCTCTTCACCATCCATCCTGATGCCACCATTTGGTCCAGTCGTGAGAATCTTTGTCTTCTTGACATTGAGCCTCAATCCATATTGGAGGCTGCAGTCCTTGACCCTCTGCAGTAAGCGCTTCAGTTTCAGCAAGCAGGGTTGTATCATCTGTATATCGCAGATTGTTGATAGATCTTCCAACAATCTTGACCCCACATTTCTCCTCATAGAGCTCAGCCTCCTGGATAATCCGTTCTGCATACAGATTGAAAAGGTATGGAGACAGGACACACCCCTGCCATATGCCCTTCCCAATTTTGAACCATGCAGTGGTTCCTTACTCTGTTCTGATGACTGCCTCTTGGTCCAAGTATAGGTTTGGCATTAGCACGATCAAGTATTCTGGGATTCCCATTCTTCTCAGAGTCAGCCACAGTTTGTTATGATCCACACAGTTGAACGCCTTTGCACAGCCAATGAAACACAGATATACATTCCTCTGGTATTCTCTGCTTTCAGCTAAGATCCATCTAACATTAGCTACAATATCCCTAGTACCACAATCCCTTCTAAGCCCAGCCTGGACTTCACAACAGTTCAGAGTCCGTCTGCCCTTTTCTTAGGCCAAAAAGCATATTAAAAGTGGATAGATAGGTTTCAGCTCCTCTGCATCTTTTAAGTCTTTAAGGTGATACAGTGACTTGGATAATGGGGATAAGTGTGTTCAGAGCTCTTGTACATAATGTATGACGATAAGTCACAAGTGACTTGATGGCACATAACAACGATCTTTGCAATTCCCCTGAGGATATAACATTGTTTTTGATTTTACTACACTAAGAGAGAGGTGTAATAAATGACATCCAAGTAGATATATGCATACCCATTTTTATCGCGGCTTTGTTTACAATAGCAAGGAGTTGGAAACAACCTAATGCCCATCAACAAA
>NW_006400107.1:321074-322301 GCF_000299155.1 Elephantulus edwardii | reverse complement strand
ATTGAAATGAAAAATAAATAAATTAAATTTAATTAGAAAAAAGAGAGAGAGAGGTGTAGTTCCAGGGTCTTCCATTTGATCCTTCCCGTTTTCGTAGCCCTTACATTCTGTGTCAGTGAGCCAAGATTAGGTTTCTTGTAGTCACCAGTGTATCTCTTTTTCATTGGATATTAATGGCCTGGAAAAATTATCATCTGATAGATCCATGGACTTATTGGGTCTATTGTGACATAAAACTGTCCTAAAACTCCTTATGTCACATAGTCATCTAATGGTGGCTTTTTGAGTCTACAGGAATTAACATCTGTTTTTCATAACTGGGGTAAAGACTATTCCACCTCATGGTGATTTCCTATCAGATTCCCGACAGAATAGAACTACACTCCAAGGCTTTTAAAGATTGTGACATTTTGGAGGCAGGTCAGCAGGTCTCTTATCTACCAGAGATCCTATAAACTAAGAGAGCAGACAAAACGGCAGCAAGCAGAGCATCTGGTTGTTTCTTCCTTCTCCAGCCTTGCAGTCTCTCTACTACTCCCCTCAATCACAGCCTAAAAGAAAGTCTCAGACAAAGTAAAAGTGTATTCTGCAAGCTCAGCATCAACAATACAAGGCAAATACAACTGGAATGGAAAAACTATAACTTACAGGCATAAAGATCAACAGTTGCTCCAAAAAACCTGAAAGGATCTGTAGTGGCTAAAAGCACTGGATTTGAAAATGGAATTATTAATTTCGCCTTTACTATTGGATATTTTGCAGCATTTACTTCACTGATTTGAGGTTCAACTTTTCCATTGATAAATATTCACTCACTCATACCAATTTATAGCTAGTAAGCCCACTGAGGCTATAAATAGCATGAGAGGAAATTACCCGTCTTTCTTATATAAAACAACTAGTGGATTAAAACTATTAAAGAGGATTCTACGGAATACCCCAGAAATTGATGAAATACCAGTTGCCCTAATACAACAAATGCTACCCTGGATGTCCTCACCAGGTTGTGCCATTAAATTTGCAGGACAACTACCTGGCCAACTGACTGGAAGATCCATATTTACTTCCATTCCAAAAAAAATGTGTGGAAATTATTGAACAATATCACTAACACCAGAAGCCAGGAAATTAAAAGGGGCATTGCCATGGGAAAGTCTGCTGTTAGGGACCTCTCCAAAGTACTGAAGAGCAATGGTGTCTCTCTGGAGACTAAGGTGTGTCTGATAC
>NW_006400107.1:299845-320839 GCF_000299155.1 Elephantulus edwardii | reverse complement strand
TTTGGACATGTTGTGAGGAGAGACCAGTCCTTGGAGAAGGACATCATGCTTGGGAGGGTGGAGGGACAGCACAGGAGGGGAAGACCCTCTATGAGGTGGATTGATTCAGTGGGATAATTGGGATGGGAGTGTCAGAGACAGTGTGATTGGCACAGGACAGAGCGGAGTTTAGGGCTGTCGTACATAGGGTCGCCATGCGTCGCAGGCGACTCGACGGCACATAACAACAAAACAAAAACAACATCACTAACATCATACATAATTAAAATCCTGCTGAAAAATATCCAAAAATGACAGAGAACTACCAGAAATACAACCTACATTTAGAAGAGGCCATGGATTAAAAACATTATAGCCAATGTCAGATGGATCATGACAGAAAACAAAGAGTACTGAATATCTGTGTTTTATTGACTATGCAAAGTCATTTGACTGTGTGAAACACAATAAATTGTGGTTAACCTTGAAAATATTGAAAATCCCCAAACACTTTATTGTGCTCATGTGAAATCTAGGCTTGGACCAAGGGAGCAGTCCTCAGACTTAAGTAAGACTCAAAATCAGCAAAGGAGTGTGTCAGGGATGTGACCTTTTCAGCCCGTATGTGGAACATATCATTCAGAAGGCTGGATTTTATGAGGAGAAGTGTGGCATCAAAATTGGTGGGAAGACTCATCAACACCCTGTGATACGCATAAGACCTTGCTTGCCAAAACTGAGGAGGATCGGAAGTGTTTGCTGCCAAAGATCAAGGACTGTGGTCCTCAATATGGATCAACATCAAGAAGACAAAGATTCTCACCACTGAGCCAATTGGCAGCACCACAGTAGATGGAGGAGAGATAGAGTTTGTTTAAAAATTTCAGCTTGCTTGGTTCCACAATCCATGCTCTACACTCTTGGCACCAGCAGCCAGGAAACAAAAAGACTAATTGTATAGGGGAAGTTTGCTGTCAGGGACCTCTCCAAAGTGCTAAAGAGCAATGATGTCAGTCTACAGACCAAGGTGCAACTGAACCATGCCATGGTCTTCTCAATTACTTGTTTTGTATCAGAGAGCTAGACAAGGATGGCAGAAGAAGAATCAATTCCTTTGAGTTGTGGTGCTGGAGAAGTATCTTGAACATTCCATATGGACAGCCAAGAGAACAAATAAGTCTGTCTTGGAAAGGGTTTCCTCCTTGAAAGCTAGGATTCTGAAGCTCCGTCTCATATACTTTGAGCATGTGGCCAGGTGGGACCAGTCCTTGGAGAATGACATCATGCTTGGGAAGGTTGAGGGACAGCACAGGAGAGGAAGGCCCCGGATGAAATGTATTGATACAGTAACTAACACAATGGAGGTAGGTGTGTTGGGGCCAGTGAGATCGGCTCAGGTCAAGTGCAGGCTTCAGAGTTGTGTGTATATATGGTCACTGTGAGTTCCAGGTAACTTGATGGCAAATAACAATGAGAGGAGTGTCCTTTGGGTTGGCAATACTCTCACATTAGGATGGGTACACTGAGTAACGATAGTAATAATACAAGCATTATTTTGAATACATTTCTCTCTCATTGAAACTAACTCATTGCTGACCCTCTAGGGAGTTTTCAGTTGCTGTAAATCACATAGGGAGGGATTGCCCATCTTTTTTTCTCAGAGAAACTGGTAGATTAAAACTGCCTGCTTCTGGGCTGGCAGTACGATTCCTGACACACTAGACCTCCAAAGCTCCCATCTGTTGTTGTTGTTATGTGCTGTCAAGTTGGAACCAACTCATAGCTGATCTTTCAGTGATTTTTCAGAGGCCGTAAACTACATGGAAGGGTAGGGATTGCCCATCTTTCTCCTACAGAGCAGCTGGTATTTTGATGTGTCCTCAGATTGGCAGTGCATCTCTTTCCCACTAAACTTTCAAAGCTCTCTTAAATACTTCTAGGATTCCCCATAAGAAACAGAACAGTGGGTACATTGGTGGTACAGTAGGTTAAGAGCTGAGCTGCTAACTGAAAGGTCAGTAGATTGGACCCATGAGACCCTCTGAGGAAGAAAGATGTGACAGTGTGCTCCTGTAAAGATTTACTGCCTCATTAACCCAATGGGGCAGCTTTACTCTCTGGTGCAGGGTTACTGTGAGTCAAATCAGACTGAATGGCAGTGAACTTTGTTCCACTTGATGATCTTATGGTGTCAATTTGCAGTGAAGGCTCTGAGCTGATCTCATTTAAAGAAACACAATCCCCAGCATAAAAGAGAAAATATGTTCCCTGCAGAATTGCAAAACCTGGAGCACTCGATTCAGAGAAATCTGGGGAAGGTCAATCAAAACCCAAGCCTACTGCCTCTGAGTTGATTCACACTTGTGACAAACCCATGTGCTGCATAGCACAACTGTGTTCCATGTATTTTTCTTGGCTATAACTTGTACAGAAGCAGATGGACAGGACTTTTTCTCTGTGGTACTCCTGAGTGGGCTTGAGTCATTAATCTTAAGGTTAGTTGTTGTTGTTCTTGTTTTTGTTGTCTCCCATCAATTTTATTATGACTCATAGCAACCCTAACTTGCTTTGAGTTAAAGTTAGTAGTGTAATACAAACCATTTGTGCCACCTAGGGTCCAGGGGAGATCCATATTTTGAAATGTGACCTTCAGCCTTCTTCCTCTGATAAGGTCCGGGATACTGGTGGCCAGAGGCAAGTCCCAAGGAAGGACACTCAAGAAACCAAAGACCCAGGGGGAAAGATGTGTAGCTAAGGATAAGTATCACTGTCCCTGAGACACACGAAGAAACAAATTCAATGCTGCCTAGTGCCTTCCAATTCATAATGTCCTTCCATGGGGTTTGTTGTTGTTATGTGCTTCCATGGGGTTTGTTGTTGCTATGTGCTATTGAGTCATCCACAACTCCTAGCAACCCTATGTGCAATAGTTCTGAACCTCACCTTATCCTGAGCCAGTCTCACTGACTCCAATTCACCTAACCCCATCGCCTCAGTTGCTATTTAAGTCCATCTCATCTGGTGTCTTCCTCTAGTGTGATGTCCCTCCGAGGACTGGTCCTTCCTGGCTTTGTGCCTAAAGTATGTGAGGAGGAGCTTCACAATCCTTGCCTCTAAGGAGAAATTTGGTTTCACCCTTTCCAAGACAGATCTGTTTGTTCTCCTGCTGGTCCATGATATGTTCAATACTCTTCTCCTGCACTACAACTCAAAGATATCAATTCTTCTTCTGTCATTGTAGTCTGATGCATAGCAAGTAATTGCAAAGACCTGAATCAAGTGCATCTGATTCTCTGGACTGACATAATCGCTCTTTAACACTTTGGAGAGGTCCCTGACAAACTCTATCTCTTCTCCATCTATTGTGGTGCTGTCAGTTGGCCCAATTGTGAGAATCTTTGTCTTTTTTATGTTGAGCTTCAATCCATATTAAAGACTACAGTCCTTGACCTTCCACAGAGTTTGTTGTTGTTATGTGACATCGAGTCATCTGCAACTCAAAACGACCATATGTAAAGCAGCTCTGAAGACTTACCTGTCCTGAGCCAGTCTCATTAATTCCAAAAGAGCTAAACCCATTGCCCTAGTTATTGTATCAAACCATCTCATCTGGGGTCTTCCTCTCCTGTGCTGTCCTTCCAACCTTCTGAGCATGATATCCTTCTCCAAGGACTTGTCCCTCCTGGTCAAGTGTCCAAAGTATGTGAAATGGAGCTTCAGAATTCTAGCCTCCAAAGGGAAACTTGGTTTCACCCTCTCAAAGACAGACTTGTTTGTTTTCTTGGCAGGCCATCGTATGTCCAAGACTCTTCTCCAACACCACAATTTGAAGGTATTGATTCTTCTTCTGTCATCCTTAGTCATTGTCCACCTCTTTGATGCATAGCAAGTAATAGCAAATACCATAGCCTGAATTAGATGCGCCTTAGCCTCTAAATTGATATCGTTGCTTCCCAGTACTCTGGAGAGATCTATGACAGTGTATTTTCCCAGTGCAACTAATCTTTTGATTTCCTGACTACTGATGACAAGATTGTTAATTGTGGAGCTGAGCAACCACAGAGTTTACTAGGCTGTACATCTTTAAGGGACACTGTCCATCTTTCTTCCTCAGAGCACATGGTAAATTTGATCTTTTGACTAACAACATGATACATTATACATTTCACCACAAGGTCTTGTTACCAGTAAAAAAAGATGTAAAAGTCTTCAAGAATCTGGAACCTAGACCTCCAAGGAGGAACCAATGACCAGTTGAGGCTTATTGGAATCTTAAAGAAAGGACTCCCAGAATACGGATTTGGCACTCTGAGGTACAAGGAGGAAGAATCTCATTAGATGAGGATGGGCTATGGTTGATACTGATGTAAGACAGAGCTCTTGAAGAACTGAAATTCAGACCCAGGTAGAGAGAGGATAGCAATTGGAAATGCTGATATGTCAAGGAGGCACATGGAGACTGTTTACTTCTCAAGGGTGTCTAGCATTCCTTCAGTCAAGGAGCTGTTTCAAGTTCATACTTGAAAATTAATGGAGTGGTCATGACTTTAAATTATTAATCAGATGAGTTTTATGACCACCCGAGTTAGAATTTTTTCAATTATATAGATGCTTTAGAAGGCTGTCTATGTATTTTTCCCTTTTCTTTTTAAGGAATAATATAAATGTATTATATTTATAAAATATATAAATCTTGGAAGCAGCAATGGCTAAATAATTTCCTAAGTAACCTGCCTCTGGAAACTATGAGCTTTGATAAATGTGGATAGTTGTAGAGGGGCTTCAGGTCTTTTGTTTAAAGAGTCGCTATGAGTCATGCTCAACTAGAAGGCAATCAACAACAACAATATAAATCACTTCAAAGGGAGACCTGGTGATCTGGTGGTAAGGAGTTGTGCTGCCAGCCTAAAGATAAGTGACTCGAGTCTACCAGATGCTCCATGGGAGAAAGAGGGGCAGTTTCCTCTAGTGTGATATACAGCCTCTGAAAACTTGCTGGAGGGTCAGATATGACTTGGTTCCTACTTTATGGCACAGAACAATAACAACATGGTCATCTCAGGGAATTTTAGTACCATGGGGGATAAGGAGTTGTATTGCCAATGCACAGACACATAGTTTGAACCTATCAGCTGCTCCATGGATGAAAGATAAGGCTTTGAAAGCACACTGGAGGGTCAACTATGGATTGGCTTCAAATCTACTGCAATCAAAGAGAGAGATAATCTTCTCAACACCAAGAAAAGAAAAATCCTCACCACTGGACCAACAGACAGCATCGTGGAGAAAAGATTGACATTGTCTAGGATTTAATTTTACATGGATGCATACGAACACCCAAAATAACAGCAGTCAAGACATAATTAAAAAAAAAAACCAACAAAACCCACCATGTTACATTGGAAAAGTCTTTGGTCAAATAGTCAAGGACCTCTCCAAAGTGCTAAAAAAAAAAAAAAGGATATCTATTTAAAAACTAAGTTGTACCTGATCCAGGCCATGTTATTTTCAACTATTTCAGGTGCCTCTGAAATTTGGACAATAATTAAGGTTGACAGAAGAAGAAGAAATGTCTTTAAATTGTAGTGTTGGAGAAGAGTATTGACTATACCAGGAACTGTTAAAGCAAGTCTGGTTTGTGAAATACTAGCAGATTGCTTCTTAGACATAAGAATGGTGAATCTGAGTCTTATACACTCTGGGTATATTGTCAGCAGGGACCAGTCCTTGGAAAAAGACACCATGCTTGGAAAGGTGGAGGGTCAGAAAATGAGAGAAAGACCCTCAAAAAGATGGATGAACACAGTGACTGTAAAAACAGACTCAAATTTATCAGGAATGGTGAGGATGGCACAGGACAGGACAATGTTCCAATCTGTTTTTCATAAGAATGCTGTAAGTCATAGCTGACTAAATGAGAAACCTAACAACAACATGTCTGTGTAAGCATAGACATGTGTTTTGGTTGTTACTGATGGTACCATAAAATTGTATTTGTCATATTTTTATCAAGAGTCCTTTTCTCTTGTCTACTTCTGAGTGATATTATTTACCTCAGTCAAGGAGAGTCAAGGAAAGGAAGAAAGTGTGGAATATATTGCCTTCATCAACAACTGCCTCCTTTGTCATGAGATCAGAACTGAATGGTGCCCTGATATCATTATTGAACATTTTGATCAAAGATTCTCCAGGAAAATTCTGTTTAAAAGGGGGAAAGTGTAAAACAAAATGTCAAAATTGCATAAAATCCAGATGTTTCCTTATGGAGGTCTGATGAACCCCTGAATCTGTTGCCCTAAGATCATCTTTAAACCTTAAACCAAAAATAATCTCTGATTACTTAAAACTGAACAATGGGGGTCAGATAAATGAAATGGGAAAGATCGAACAAGGATCTGGAAGGACAAGGTAATTTTTTTTCTTTTTTTTTTTCCTATAATTATATTTTATTAATTTTCATAAACATTTACAGAGATTTTGGGCTTCCACTCATTCATTGTTGCACTATTCTCTCTACCCTCCTCCCAGTTTGTTCTTGTCCAAATGCCACAGTGCTTGTCAAAGCCAGTTCTGATTAATCTTCTTTGTCAGTGTATCCTTTGCCATTCCCTATCACTCCTCCCTGAGAGAGACTTCACCCTGAGTCATAAGGAAAAGGGGACGGCGTATTCTCTTAGCTACTTCCTGCTGAAAAGGGACGCTGTGGGTTTCAGGGTGAAGATCTTCTCTCACTACTCTAAAGGGCCCCTTTGGCAGTAGGAAACACATAGACTATTATGGAGATTGATTTTGGAATTCAGATGCACTCTTATTGATTGTGCTTGGCTTGAAGGACAAGGTAATTAAGGGCATAGTTAATAGTTATTTTATAAAACATAATGAAAAAGAATGATTGTATGAAACACAATGTGGATGAAGGATAGTGTGAAACACAATTATACATACTTTGTATGCAAAACAAAGTACCATTTTTTTTAAAAAAAAACAACACAAAACTAAAAAAAATTGTACTCATGCTTATTTGATGTGGTGACAGTGACAGCGTCTGAGTGTCTTATGCAGAGGAATCACCATGTTGCAGAGAGAAGTCCAGAAACTGTTAGACTTGGTTTACATCTTATGTTCTGTTCCATGACATAAAATTAGTAAAAAAAGGTCTGCAGCTATCAAGAGATCAGGAGAGGTATTGTACTGAGAAAGTCTTCACTCAGGGACCTCTCCAAATTATTGAGGAACAATGATGTTAGTTTGAGAACTAAGGTGCAGCTTATTCAGGCCATAGTCTTTTAAAGCACTTGCTATGCTGCTGAGAGCTGAATGGTAAATAAGGATGACAGAAGAAGAATTGATGCCTTTGAACTGTGGTGATGGAGAAGAGTTCTGAATATCCCATAGAATGCCAAAAGAACAAGGAGATATGTCTTGGAGAAGGTTCAGATAGAGTATTCATTGGAGGCAAATATAATTAAACTTCACTTCACATACTTGGGGCATATTGCTAGGAGATGGGCATCATGCTTGGGAAGATGAACAGACAGCAGAAGAAAGAAAGACCCTGAACCATGTGGATTGACAAGTGACTCTGAAAATGTGGTCAGAGATTGTGAAGACGCAATGAGTCCCATTCAGCCCAATGACACCTAAGAATAATAACAGCAAACATTACCCTCTTTTAAGAATTAATTATCTACATGGAATGATATAGATATTTGACTGCTGGTTAATAATAGTTAACAAATCAAAAGACGTGATGCATTAGGAAAATTGATTGTCAAAGACCTATCCAAAGTGCAAAAAAGTAAGGGTATCAGTTTAAAGACTAAGGTGCACCTTATCCAAGCCATAGTTTTCCCAATTACTTTCTATGCTTCTGAAACTTGGACAGTAAGGATGACAGAAGTAAAGTTGATACTTTCAAATTGTGTTGGGGAACAGTGCTGAATATACACCAAGAACTGCCAAAAGAATAAACAGGTCTGTCTTGGAGGAAGCACTACCAGGATACTCCTTACAGCAAGGGTGATGAAACTTGGTCTCACGTGCTTTGGACATGTTTTCTTTGGAAAAAGGCGTCACACTGGGAAAGGTGGAGGGACAGAAAGAAAAGACTGTCAACAAAATATATTGATAAAGTAGCTATAACAATGGACTTGAGTACGTGTGAGAGTGGTGCAAGATAGAGCAAGGTTAAAATCTGTTCTTCATAGGATGCCTATGATTTGTAGTAGGCATGATGGTGTCTTAACAACAATAACATACAGAACTCAACAACAGTATGAAAGATTATATAGAAAATTTAAAGGGTAATGAACTTCTGTCAATGACAGAGTAACAATCAGAAAAGGATGTGAGAATGATAATGGTTGCACAGCTTGGACTAAAAATTATACGTGTAGAAACAATTGAATGACCATGTGTTTTTCTATGTATAATAACAAAAGCAAATAAAACTTAGAGGGGAAAATAACTTTTTTCCTTAATTTATCAAAATCACACTCCTTTCTGTGGCCTATGTTGTTGCTGTTTTTAGGTGTCATTGAGTCAACCACAACTCCAACAACAACTCCAACAGCAGCTCTACCAACACACTGCCCTATCCTGAGTCAACATCACCATCCGTGCTATACTCCATTGTTCCAGCCATTATGTCAATCCATCTCATTGAGAGTCTTCCTCTCTTTCACTGACCATCCACCTTTCTATGTCCTTTTCCAAGAACTGACCTTTTTTAACCACATACCCAAAGAATGTGAGACAAAGTTTCATCATCCTTCTCTTGGGGTGGGGTTTTTGTTTGTTTGTTTGGGGTTTTTGGTTGGGTTGTTTCTTTTCCAGTCCATGATTTATTTAGCACTCTTCTCCAACACCAAAACTCAAGAATGTTGATTCTCCTTCTGTCATCCTTAGTCAATGTCTAGCTTTCTATATGATCTGTGAAGTCTGGCTTGCCTCATCAATTTTTCTTCAGACCCTGTCTCACATCCTCAGTGTGCTCCAACCTTGGTGATCCCCTGTACAATTATTTCTTGATCAACCCCAGCTGTTTCTGACCTCAGAGCCTTTTCATTTGTACTTCTCCTGTTTACAGGGCAAGCTACTTCTCATTCTTTAGATTCCAGCTCAAATTATCACCTCTACAGACTCCTCTATCCCGAGCATTCCCTATCAAACCAATTGTTAATTTTCCTTATAGTATGAACCACAGTTCACTTACTAGTTCATTGCCTTACAGTGGAAAAAACTCATAGCTGATGTTCTAGTGGGTCTTGGGCTGTGCATCTCACAGGCAGAGATTGTTTCTCTTTTCTGCAAAGTGGCTGATAGATTAGAACCACCACAACAGTACTGCCTTTGAGATAGCAGTGCAACTCTCTACAGACTGGGCAACACAGGAAATATAATTTTTTTAAAAATATAATTGTTCAGTGCTACTGAGTCAACTCCAACTCATAGCCACCAAATGAACAGCTCTGAACCTTGCTGGGTTCCACCCTCACCATCTCCGATATGTTTCAGTTCACTCTTACTGTGTCAGTCACTCTAGTTACTGTCTATTTATTTTGTGGAGGCTCTTTCTTTCTTTCACTGACTCTCCACTTTTCCCAGCAGGATGTCTTTTTCCAAGGACTGGCTCTTGAAAATAAGCTCAAAATACGTGAGACCAAGTTTCACCAACCTTACCTCTAAAAAACACCCTTAGACCACCCTAAGGTGGCATTTCTTTCAAGACAGATGTGTTTGTCCTTTTGACAGTCCATGGGACACTCAATACTCTTCTCCACAGACATCAATTCTTCTTTTTTCATCTTGATTTCCTTATTCAACTTTCAGATGCACAGGAAGGAATTGAAAATGCCATTGATTGCATGAGGTATGTATGCCTTAGTCTTTAAATTGACATCCTTGTTCTTTAGCACTTCGGAAAGGTCCTTAACAACATATTTTCTCGATGTAATATGTGTTTTGATTTCTTGACTGCTGTAAGTACTGATGTTGATTTTGGATCCAAGTAAAATGAAATTGTTGGCAACTTCGATCTTTTCTCTATGTATCATGATGTTGCCTAAAGGTCTAGTGTTGAGGATTTTTGTTTTCTTGGTATTAGTTTTAATCCATTTTCAAGGTTGTAGTCTTTGATCTTCTGCAGCAAGTGCTTTAGTCCTCTTCACTTTCCACAAGCAGATAACACAGCTTTGCTTGCAGAAAAGTTGTTGATGAGTCTTCCACCAATCCTGAAGCCACATTGTTCTTCATACAGTCCAATCTCTTAAATAATTTGCACAGAATACAGATTGAATGGGTACAAATAAAGGATACATTCTTCTGATTTTAAACATGCTGTGTTCCTTTGTTCTACTTAAAAACTACTTCTTGGCTTATGTCTAAGTTTCACATGAGCATGAGTATGTATTATGGGATTCTCATTCTTCTTAGTGTTAGCCATAATTTGTTATGATCTATACAATAAACATTTATTGACTTTGCATAATCAATAAAACACAAGTATCTTCCTGATATTCTCTGCTTTCACCCAAGATCTAACATCATCAATGATATCCTTTGTTATCTGTGGCCTCTTCTGAATCCAGCTTGAATTTTTCTGACAACTCTCTCAAAAATTGTTTCAACTGTTTTTTAATTATCTTCAGTGAGATTTTACTTACATGTGATATTGTTCGATAATTTCCATTCTGTTGGTCACCTTTCTTGGGAATGGGAACAAATATGGAACTCTTCCAGTCAGTTTGCCAGATAACTATCTTCCATATTTTTTGCATAGACTAGTAAATATGTCCAGGGTAATTGCATCTATTTATTGAAACATCTCAAATGACATTCCATCAATTCCTGGGCTTTATATTTTGCCAATGTCTTCAACAAAGCTTAAACTTCTTAAGAAAGAAATCACCACTGATTCTTGATGATATGCTACAGTCTAAAATGTTTCAGTGTTGACCAATTCTTTTTACTGCAGTGACTGTGTATTCTTTCCATTTGATTCTTCCACCATCATTCAAGATTTTTCCAATAGAATCTTTAAATATTGGAATATGAGGTTTGAATTTGTTCTTAAGCTCTTTCAGTTTAAAAAATGAGCAGCTAATTTATTTTTTTTTTAATTTTCTGACTTACACTCTGTCTCCATAGAATTCAAGTGGCATGGGATCAGGGATCTATCTTGTCTTGTTGGGTTTTGTTGTTGTTGTTGTGTTGGTGTAGTTTTTTTCCCCCCTTTTAATCTTTGCCCAGTGCACCTGAACAGATTACAGACATTCAACAAATATATGTGAATCGCAGGGATAAAGGAAAGAATAAACCGGTTATGTCCATGTGTCAGCTCAGTAGGATATGATGACCAGTTGATTGGCCAAGTCTAAATATTGTTCCAAAACGGTTCCACGTGGTTAAAGCCATTAACCTAAAGATTATCCTCCATAATATGGGCTAGCCTAATTCAATCAGTTGACATTCCCTCATAGGAAGAAATAAAAGATACTTTCCCTATAGTCAGCCTCCAGACTGTAAACAAAAATCTTGCTGGAACTTTCTACTCTTCTCTTTTCATCACCTGACCTATTGATTTAGGGTCACAAGGTAACAAGAATCTCCAAACTGTTACCTGAACTACAGAGTTCTATTTTCCAGAGTTCATCAAAAAATTGTGTAAACCCAAGACAAGATGGAGTGTCATAGTGACTAACAATGGACGAGAGCATATAAGAGATGGTGAGGTTGACATGGGATGGGGTAACGTTCAGAGCTGTTGTTCCTAGGTTTCTATGAGTTGTAGTTGACTGGATGGGACCTAACAAGAGCAACAACATTCCTTGAAAGAAATAACTCTCTCAGGAGATATTGTATTGATTGTTTCTCTCAGGAACACTGATGAAGGCAGACCCTTGAAGCTGTGAGGATCCTTAACACCATGCAGAATCTATCCTCTTGCTACTCTACCCTGGGTCAGAACTGAGGACCTCCTTAAGCCCAGTGCTTAACTGGCTCAGGCAAATCTTCATTTTAAAGGCATCCTGATTCTGCTGATAATGACTCTCTTTTAAATCAAGATCAATGTCACCACTCCTGAACTGGATTGTGAGATTTTAGAGTCAGAAAACTATGGGATAAATAAAGGCCAAGCCACTCCACTTTGTGATTAATCTGTTTTGAGCATCAGTTTTCTTCACTGTAAAAGGAGGTTGGTGACACTTGGTTCATGTGATTAAATGAGATGAAGGTGTGTAAGTATGTGACAATTAACTGATTTTGTGTAATAAACTATCTCATATCTGAGTGACTTAACCATTTCTATTCATGTGTTGGTGGTCTTGACAGAGCAGCTCTGGCTCATTCTGTATAGGCTACATGACTAAGGGCTGGTGCTGGAGATGTGTTGTGCTTACTCACATGGCTGCACTAGAGCCAGGACTCCTTGAGCATCTACTCTCTCTTATTCTCTCTCTCTCTCTCTCTCACTCTCTCTCTCTCTCTCTCTGTCTTTCTCCCTTTCTCTGTTTCCCTCTGTGCATCTTTATCTCTCTGTGCATCTCTCTGCTTCTTTCTTGCTCTCTCTTTTTGTCTCCCCCTTTATCTCTGGCTCTCTTTCTGTCTCTATTCTTTTCTCTGTCTCTCTTCAACATTCTCTATCTCTATCTATCATCTATCTATCTATCTATCTATCTATCTATCTATCTATCTATCATCTATCTATCTATCATCTATCGTTAGGTGCCAGTGAGTTGAGAACAATGCCTAGCAACCTTATAAACAATAGATCTGAATCCTATCCTGTGCCATCCTTATGATCTCTGACACACTCGAGTCTGTTGCTGCAGACACCCTGTCAGTCTATCTCATTGGGAATCTTCCTCTCTTTCACTGACTTTTCTAAGCAAAATGTCCCTCTCCAAGGAAAAACTTCTTCTAACAAAATGTCCAAAGAATGAGATATGAAGCTTCGCCATCTTTGCTTCCAAGGAGCATTCTGATTGCACTTTTTCCAAGACATATCTGCTCATTCTTTTGGCAGTTCATGGGGTATTCTTCTCCAACTTCACAACTAAAAGGCATGAATTTTTCTGTCAATTCATTGTCCATCTCTCAGTAGCATAGCAAGTGATTGAAAAGACCATGGCCTGAATCAGGTGTACCTTATAATTGCTCTTCAATATTTTGGAAAGGCCCTGGTAGCAGACTTACCCAAAATAATAAGTCTCCTGATATATTTAAGTGCGTGTGTGCGTACACACACACACACTCTCCCATGTGGACTCTCCAGATGGTGGTTTTAGGACTGGCAAACTTCTTAGACATTAGCTCGGAGCTCCCAGAGAGAAAGTCAGAGGATAGAACAGCACCTTTTTTTTAGCACCTTTCATGACTTTTCTCCAAAGTGATAAAGAACAAGGTTGTCAGATTAAAGACTAAAGTGCACCTGATTCAAGCCTTGGTCCTTTCCATTACTTCCTATGCTTTTGAAAATTGGGCAAAGAATAAGGATGACAGAAGAAGAATCAATGCCTCTGAGTTGTGGTGTTTGAGAAGAGTACGTCTGTTGATGTTCAGACTGCCAAAAAACCCCTAAGTCTATCTTGGAGGAAGCGCAAGCAGGGAAAGGATGGTGAAACTTCATCTCACATACTTTGGGCATACTGTCAAGAGAGGGCAGTCCTTGGAAGGAAACATCACACTTGGGAAGGTAGAGGGTCAGAGAAAGACAGCAAGACCCTCCACCAGATGGGCTGAGACAGGGACTGCAGCACTGGGCTCATGTCAGAGAGGATGAAGATGGTACAGATCTGTTGTTCATAGGGTCACTTGGAGAAGTAGTCTCATATGACACCTGACAATTGTATTAATCTGATAAGGTCAAGGGAGAGTAAGGCAGGGAATAATTCTGAATGAACAAGTTATAAAAAGGACGCAAATACTGTTGTTGCTTTGCTACCTGAATACCTGAGCAAGCCACTGAGCTTCTTTGGATGTTCGTTTCCTCAACTGTAGAATGTCATTGTTGTTAGATACCATCAAATCAAGTGTAAACCATAGTGGCCTTATGAGCAGAAGGTCTCAACCCTGCTTTATCCTGTGCCATCTTGATCATTTCTGTCACACTTGAGAAGAAAGTGTGGACAAGTCTCAGACTGATAGAATTAAAGGTGTAGTCCCTTTCAGTTTTGAAATTCTGATTCTCACCTGGATGCACTATCAAGGAACCATTTCCTCCTTGGGAGAGCTTTGTTCCCAGAAGGGGTCTGGAGGGCAAGGTAGGGAAGCCCCTCTGAGCTTTGTTTTTTGAGGGTACACTTGGAAGTCTGGGTGTGGTACCCTTTCCCGGATGCAGGTTGCTGCCCTCCCACCAACCTCCACAGGCACAGCAAGGGGAACAGAGCATAAGGAATTTGGGAGAACTAGCAGGGACAGGTGTGTGCATTCCAGACTCACCACCTCCCCCGCAGACCTGCACACCATTTGTCCAAAGGCATGATACAAAAATAAAATTATCTTGTGTCTAGCCTCCAGGTTTTCTTGGAGAGGGCGGTGGATCTGAGAGCCCAGAACTGAACTGGCACTTCCTCTCTGTTCTGGGAACTTCAAGGATCAGCAACAGGAAGCCAGAGAGCAGGAGCTGGGGTCCTGCCCAGATTCCACATCTCCTAGGAGGCCCAGCCACAGACCTTTTCAGAAGGCACAACACCGAGAGCTCCAAGGACTGACAAGGAATGGAACCCATCCCCAGGGCCATGCTCTCTGCGTGACATCACTCCTCAGGGGGACCCGCCTGAGAAGTCCTAATACACCTCTGAAAGCAGAATAGCATGATGTATAAGAAAGGGACAGCAGACAAAGCAGCATCCCAATTTTTGCTAAACTGATCAGACTCTCATGTGCAATGCCAGCAATGGCTATCGCTGTTGTGTTAGGTGTCATGCAATCAATTATGACTCATAGTGACTCTGTGAACAACAGATATGAACCCTTCCCTATCCTGTAGCATCCTGACCATATCTGATATATTCCAACCCACTGTTAAAATCACTATGTCAATCTATCTTGTGGAAAGTTTTCCTCTCTTAGTCTGTCTTTTCCAATACAGTACTTTTTCTCCAAGAACTTGTCCCTCCTGACAACATGCCTGGAGTATTTGAAGTTTCAGCTTCCTTGTCTGTCTAGTTGCAATTTTTTCAAGACAGACTTACTCTGAAAGTTTGCTGGAGGGTTGCTTCCAATTCCACAGTAATGAATTTGAAAGGATGTGTTTGAGAGAAGAAATGTGTGGTTTTTCAAGTGCAGATGATAGGACCTTGCTTGCTAAAACTGAGGAGGACCTGAAGCATTGAAGCTCAACATCAAGAAGACAAAGATTCTCACCACTGGGCCAATCTGCAGCACCATGGTAGATGGCTAAGAGATTTAAGTTTTTAACAATTTCAGCTTGCTCGACTACATAATTAACACTCTTGGCAACAGCAGTCAGAAAATCAAAATACGAGTTGCATTAGATAAATCAGCTGTCAGAGATCTCTCCAAAGTATTTAAAAGCAACTGTCATTCTACAGACATAGACTGTTGTAGAGACAGACTGACATAGGTGTGCTTGATCCAGGATGGAAGAAGAACAATCAATGCCTTCAAGTTGTGGTGTTGAAGGAAAGTATTGAACATACCATGGAGTGCCAAGAAAACAAATAGGTCAGTCTTGGAAAGAGTGAAACCAAGTTTCCCCTTGGAGGCGAAGATTGTGACGCTATGTCACACATACTTTGGGCACGAAGCCAGAAGGGGCCAGTCCTTGGAGAAGGACAGCATGCTTGGAAGGTTAGAAAGACACTTCAGGAGAGGAAAACCCTGGGTGAGATTAACTGGTCCAGTAACTGGGCCAATGGGGTGTGTCAGAGTCAGTGAGACTGGCTCAGGTTAGCACAGGCTTCAGAGCTACTGTACAGAGAAGGTTGCTATGGGTTGCAGGTGACTCGATGGCACATAACAACAATTATGATGTAATATGGGATGTCTATCATGATCACTGTACTACCCAAGGCCATAGATTCAGAATGCACTCGTAGTTGATCCTCCAATAGATTTTTAGAGGTTGCAAATCATACAGTGGAAATGGTCCATCTTTCTCCTGCAGAGCAGCTGGTGAGTTCAAACTACTCGTCTTCGGAGTGGCAGCACAATTCTTTATTATTGTCATTGTTAGTTGCCATGACTCATAGTAACCCTATGAACAACAAATCTGAACCCTCTTTTACTATCCTGTGCCATTCTCATCATCTTTTAAATACTTGAGCTCATTACTGCTGACATTGTGATAAGCAACATGTTTGAGAGTCTTTCTCTCCTTCGCTGACCCTCTACCTTTCCAAGCATGATTTCTGACTCAATGGTATATGACAACAACATGGTAAGTGAGGTGAAGTGTCACCATTCTTTCCTCCCAGGAGCATTCTGGGTACACCTTCTTCAAGACATCTGTTTGTTGTCTTGGCAGTCCATGAAATATTTAGTACTCTTTTCCAACACCACAATTCCAAGGCATTAATTTTTCTGTCATCGTTATTCATTGTACATCTTTCAGCAGCATTGCAAGTGATTGAAAGACTATGACCTAGATCAAGGGTATCTTAGTCCTCAAACTCATATCATTGCTCCTCAATAATTTGAAAGGGTCCCTGACTGCTGACTTTCCCAGTGCAATATGTCTCTTGATCTCCTGATAGTTGACACCAAGGATATTGATTGTGGATCTGAGTAAGATAGGCCTTGCCCACTAGGCCATTATAAAGGCATATACAAACTTTTATAGAAGCTTGGGGAGCAAGAAGTTAAAAAAAAGTTTAAAAATAAGTTGGATCTTACTGAAGACGCAATCAGGGCATGCTTGGACAGCAATAATGAAAATTCAGACCATAGCAGCAGAATCAAAGCCCTTGAGGCAGAAAATACAATTAAGGACAGAACACATTTGGAAAATGTTGTTGTTATTTTGTGCTGTTGAGTCGTTTGGAACTCAGAGAACCTATGTACAACAGCCCTAAACCCTGCTCTATCCTGTGCTAATCTTATTGTCTCCGACACACCTATCCCCATTACCCCAGTTACTGAATCAATTCAACTTATTGAGAAACAGAAAGTTTTTATTTTAAAAATAATTCTATAAATAATCCAGTGTGTATGTATGTATGTGTGTGTGTGTGATTATGTATCATTGAGCCAGAATTGACTCACAGCTGACCCTTCAGCAGATTTTCAGAGGCAATAAATCACACACAAAGATATTGCCCATCTTTCTCTCATGGAGCAGCTGTTGAATTCAAACTGTGTGTCTTTGGGTTGGTAGCACATCAGATCTCCCTAAATAATACATTAGAAAATAAAGTCAGATTTCTGTCTTATGTTCTAAACAAAAGCAAATATCCAAACTCCATGTTGTGGATTTGAGTCTGATTCATAGTACCCCCATGTATTATAGAATGGTGCTGCCTTAAAATAGTATTTTGTATTTTTTATGGAAAAGAGCCTTGATGGCCCAGATCATTTAGCTCCTAACCAAAAGATTAAATATTTTAATTCACCCAACATCTCTTTTCAGGAGAGAGGCCTGACAATATGCTTCCACAAAAACTACAAGCCAAGAAAACAGTCTGAGGAGATTCTCCTTTGTCACCTGAGGTTGATATGAGACAAAATCAACTCAGTGACACCTGAAAACAGCCTCTATAGGAACCAATCAGCAGATCTTTCTTCCGCTCTCCTATAAATAGTTTTGATCTGCTGAACTTTAGGCTTGAAGTCAAGCACTGTGTGCACCATCCAAGGACCTTCTCACATCTTTAAACAACTTCCAGCCTCCTTAGAGAACTCTTAGTGAGTGGGGCTCTGACTATACACTAAATCCTCAAAAAGAGTAGAAACTAAGAAAGAGACTTTTATCTTGACAAAGCCAGATTCTGGATGAATACTTCAGCAAGAAAACTTGGAGGATTTTCTTGGCCTTCTTTGAAGAGTAGGGCTGCTATATTATCAGATGTCAAGGCTTAGAATGACTGAGGTTAAAACTGGCAGGTGCCTGCTGAGAAGTGAACTTGTCTGCAGGGATTCCCTAGACATTTTGCTTCTACATTCTCCATCTAAATATAAAGGAATACTTTTTAGGAATTATTTAGTGAGTTCTCTCACATTTTCATTACCAGCCAACAAGTAAATGTAATTTTTGTTGTTGGTTTTTGGTGTTTTTTTTAATGAAGTGGCTCAGCTTTTATATTTAATTCTAAAGAGATGACAGGTGGTGGAAGTGTGCACTGCTATCGGCAGGCATGGGAAGAGAGCCTAGCCCTCCTTTCCCCAACCCCTCGCCCCAACCTGTATCTGGCTACCCCTCAGAATACCAAGAGGCAACTTGGCAGGTATCCCAGGCAGCTGCCCCCCAAGGGGAAGCCACCCAAGCTTCCTTCATTACTCGGGGCTAGAGTTACCTGTTGAGGAAAATGCCTCCCAAATAGCACAAGAAAAGAAAGGTGGGACATTAAGTAAAGGAATCTGAAGGTGTGGCATTTACCACCAAGACCAGCCCAGTTGTTCTAACTAAACATACAAGCCAAGTCCTTCCTTCAAACATGACTTCATAGTGGAGTGGACCTAGGGGTAGGGATTGTAAAACAATGAAAGAATTTTTCTTTTACTTTTCAAAGAGAAAAGTGTCCTGGGGGGAAGGTCTGGGCAGGAAGAAAAGTGCAACAGTGAATGAATGGAAATCCAAAGTCTCTGTAAATTTTCATTAAAATTAATAAAAAAATTCTTTAAAATATTTTTAAAACCCATGGGGAAAAAACCCCAACATGACTTCAAGCTTATCCTAGGTATTTATGGGCATTTTTTTTTTAGCCACAGTTTCCTGGCTGGTTGACTAAATTAACCATCTTCTTCTGTCAAAGAAGAGACGAGATCTTTTGAACATCCTGGAACCCTTTGAAAAGATTAGGAGGCTAGGTGGTGAAATCACACCAGAGAATTAAATTGCAAAGAGAATCTCATATATTTTTCCAACCCAATCATTCCCATTAGACCTGCTCAAGCATTTGTCCTGGACCCTTTCCCTTTAATTCCAGTTTGTGTCTGTGTGTGACTTCCCAAGATTCTATAGCAAGTTGCACTAAGTTGCTAACCCAAAGGTCATGTGTCTCCAGTAATTCAAATCCACTACTTGCTCTGTGTGAAAGGAAAATTAGTCTCTTCCCATCATAATTTACATCATCAGGAACGCAATGGAAGATCACTTTGAGTCAGAATCAACCCGGTGGCAATGAGTCTGCATTTTTTCATTCTACCACAAAGGAATCCTGATGACATAGTTAACTGACTGTTAATAAAAAAGTAGGGAGCTAGTGGTTTCCTGTGAAGGAGTTGTGAGATCAACTGAAAGGCACACAGTTTTACTCTATCAGCTGCTCTGAGAGAAAGTTGTGCAATCTCCTTCCATGCAATTTTTTGCCCCTGAAAATCTGCTGACGGTTCAGCTATGAGTCAGTTCTGACTTGAAGGAACATCAAAATAACCACCAAAAGGTGGAGAGAGTCAGAGAAAGAGAGGAAGACTCTCAACAAGATGGATTCACACCGTGATCATACCAATGGGGGCAAGCATGCAGGATATTGTGAAGATGGCCCAATAACACAAGTTCAAATCTGTTGTTCATAGATTTGTTGCATAATAGTCAACTCAATGGCATCTAACAAAAACAACCACCAAAAGGTTAGTGGTTCAAATCTACCCAGCAGCTGTGTGAGAGATCTAAAGCTATATTCTGGTTAAGGTTATAGTCTCTGAAATCCTATGGGGCTATTCTGCTCTGTGGCATAGGTTTGCTTTGACTTGAAATCAACTCAACAGCACCTAACAACAGCTATGGTAACACAAAGGATTCAAGAAAATGCTTTCCCTTTTCAAGATACTCTCCACTTCTCACCTGACCCGCTCATACTTATCTTTCAGATTCAGGTTTAACCTCATTTTCTGGAGGAAATCTCCACTGAATACTCCAATCATCCACCTCAAAAATTTCACTTGGGCGATAATTAAAAGATATAATAGTACTAAATATTATATATGAAGAATGTTGAAATGGCAAAACTTTATTAGCTATATATGTATTGCAAAAAAGTTATTAAACTCTCTGATTAAATGTGAGTTTCCAGAAACAATGTCTCCTAGATCTAATGAAACCATCTCAATATTGAGCATTTCCACCCTTTACAAAGGAAAAGGAAAAATGAAGAAATCCTTGTGAGAAAGGACAATGTCAGGTAATCCCCAGGTGAGGCTGTCAGCTGCCTGAGGGGCTCCCCTGAATCCAGGCACATACTTTGAACCACAGGCAGGGTATCAGACAAAGACTCTCCAGTTCAGAGAAGGAAATATGATCAGACACTCTCCCCCACTTTTTGAAGTTGGAACCCACAAAAGGTTGTACTTTTAAAAAAGAGAGAACTAAGAAGATGGAGTGGGGGTGGGGGAAATGACACACAGAGAAGAGAGCTTGGAAAATAGTCCTGGGTGATTCTTGATTCAAGATGGGTGAAGGCAAGTAAATGACCTGAGGTCCCACAGATGTGGTATTGTCTTCACATTATTTACCTAACCCAACAAATAAATAAGCAAGCCTTGACATTTAAAGTGAGACATAAAAAATAGTTAAACCTGAATCTGATCAACCTTCAAAACTCAAAATTCTTGTCAAATACACCAGAGGGATGTATTCTACAAAATACAGATCATGGGAAACTCGACACAGCAGGTGGATTTTTTTTTTCAAATTAACTTTTTTTCTTCAATGAAGAGAAAACATAAATCAAAAGATCCCGTGCCACTTGGATCTGCTTTGACAGTATGTTGTTGTTGTTGTTGTTATGTGCCATCAAGTCGCTTGCGACTCATAGCGACCCTATGTACAACAGCCCTAAACTCTGCTCTGTCCTGTGCCAATCGCACTGTCTCTGACACTCCCATCCCTATTAT
>NW_006400107.1:290226-295240 GCF_000299155.1 Elephantulus edwardii | reverse complement strand
TGGCGCAGGATAGAGCAGGGTTTAGAGCTGTTGTGCATAGGGTCGCTATGAGTCGGAAACGACTCGATGGCACATAACAACAACAACAACCCTGTGACCTGGCAATTCTATTAATAGGTATATTCCTAAAGTAAATAAAGGCACAGATTCAAATAGATACACATAAATGTTCACTCTGGCACTATTCACAATAGCTAAAATGTAGAAACCAAGCAAATATGCATCAACAGGTGATAGATAAATAAAATTTAGAATTTGTTGTTAGATACTACCAAGTTGACAAAGACTTATAATGACTCTATGAACAACATCAGAATTTTGCCTTGTCCTACCTATCTTTATTATCTTTATCATGCTCAAACCCATTGTTACAAACAGTTTGTCAATTCTGAGTCTTCCTCTCTTTCTCTTACCCTCTATATTTCCCCGCATGGTATTTTTCTGGTCCCTTTTGACAGCATGTCACAAATATGTGAGACAAATTTCACTGTCCTTGCCTTTATGGAGCACCTTGGTCGTACTTACCCCAGGACAGATTTGATTGTTCTTTTGACAGTCCATGAAATATTCAATACTCTTTGCTAAAAGCACAATTCTAAGAAATAAATTCTGTGGTATGTCACACAATAAAATAGCATTCAAGCATAATGAGAAATAAAGGTCAGATACAAGGACTAACAGGAAAACCTTGAAAACATTATACACAGTGAAATGAGTCAAACACACAGGGTGAATATTATGTGATCCACTTACGCAAAATATTCAGAATAAGCAAATGCATAAGGATCAAAGTTGGCATTTACCAGGTGCAGATTTTAGGGAGGTACATGCTGTTATTTAAAAGATACAGTTATAAATAAGAGTGAAATATTTGGAAATAGATAGTAATGATTGTTGCATACTATGGTAAATGTAATTTATGTCACTGAATGGTATGTCTAAAAATGGTCTTAATGTTTTATTATGTGTATTTCACCACAAGAAAAATTTAATAAGATAGAGATAATTAATATGTATATTAAACAAATATATGGACTTTATGTGAACCGCAGTTCCAATAAATAAATAGTAAAAGAAATTTTTAATTCTGAGATCATTAGAAAAGAAATACTGACTTGATATTGGATAATAAAAGTCCAGGCTAGGTTTAGAATGGGTCATGGTACTAGGGATTTTTCTGTAAGTTAGCACTAATTAATGGGTTGATTTTTAGTAGTGTGCAAGTGGGGAGTTTGGAAACAGCCAAAACTTAATTTCATGGTCAGTTGATAAGCCACTAATAAATTTTGTTCATATATTATTGTAGTTTTGGTCTCACAACTCAGGAATTCAGTGACTGAGAGACACTACTGGAGCAGGTCTCATGTGATTCCACATGCTTAGGTTATGTTAGAAAGGGATTTTAGTTGCCTATTTCATGGTATGAGAATGGAATTGACTCTAACAATAATATTCACCTATGAAAGCATGAATTTATTTGAGAGGAGGGGGAAAAAGCCTTAAATTGACATTTTTTCAGTAAATGTTTATTTGTTGTATGTAACCATTGTCAAGTTTGGAATATTTTATGTTATATAAAATGCATTCTAATTATAATTAAAAATGATATCTTGATACAGAACAAGCATTTCATATTTCCAAGCTTTTGAGTACAAAATGGCTTGTTTATTTTGGGTTTTTTTAAAAAATATTTTTAAATTAATTTTAATGAAAGTTTACAAAGACTTTGGATTTCCATTCATTCACTGTTGCACAATCTCCTCCCTGCCCACCCCTCCCCACTAGTTCGCTTTTCTCTTTGAAAAGTAAAAAGAAATTCTTTCATTGCTATACAATTCCCCTCCCCGTTCACGTCACTGTGCAGCTTTCATTCTGGACTCTTGTCATACCAATAGTACTTAATCATATATCCCTTTTAAACAGTCCTCTCCTTCATCTGTTTCAATGCAGTATACATGATCTATTCCCTCTTTTCTTAGTTTCCCCTCCCCCCACTCTGATGTCAGTTCTGCTTTACAAAAGTGGCATTATGCAGTATTTGTCCTTTGGTGACTGAGATATTTCACTCAGCATAACGTCCTCCAGGGTCACCCATTTTGTAAATATTTTATTAATTCCTTGTTTTTCAATGCAGCATATTATTCCATTGTGTGAATATACCACAACTTCTCTATCTATTCATTTGTTGATGGGCACTTGGGTTGTTTCCAACTCCTTGCTATTGTAAACAAAGCCACAATAAACATACATGTGCATATACATATATCTGTTTGGGTGGCAGTTATAGTTTCTCATATTTGTTTTGATTTGCATCTCACTTAGAGCTAGGGATTTTGAACACTTCTTCATATGGATAAAACTCCATGTTGTTGTTTTGTGCTGTGGAGTTCACTAGGACTCATAGCAACCCTATGCACAATAACTATGAACCCTGCATTATTGAAAGCCAGTCTCATTGTCTCTGACACACCTACCCTCGTTACCTCAGTTATTGTGTCAATCCATCTCATCCAGGGTCTTCCTTTCTTGTGCTGTCCCTCCATCCATCCAAGCATGATGTCCTTCTCCAAGGACTGGTCTCTCCTGACAACATGACCAAAGTATCTGATAAGGAGCTTCAAAATCATTGCCTCCAAGGAGCAGCTTGGTTTTACCATCTCCAAGACAGACTTGTTTGTTCTCTTGGTTGTCCATTGTAGTCCAAGAGTTCAGTACTCTTCTCTAGCACCACAAAACAAAGGCTTCAATTCTTTTGTCATTCTTGGTTCAGCCCTCTGATGCATAGCAAATAACTGCGAAGACCATGGCCTGGATGAGGCATGCTTTAGTCTCCAGACCAACATCAATGCTCTTCAGAATTCTAGAGAGGTTCCAGACAGCAGACTTTCCCAATGCAATTTTTTTAATGCTTTCCTGACTGCTGATGTCAAGACTGTTGATTGTGGACCTGAACAAGCTGAAATTATTTACAGTCTCAATCTCTTCTCCATCCATCATGGTGGTACCAATTGACCTAGTGGTGAAAATCTTTGTTTTCTCGATGTTAAGCTCTATCCATATTGAAGACTAAAATATTTGACCTTCTACAGCAAACTCCACATGGAGTTGTTATAAGTATAAAGTGGTATTGGGGGGGGGAAGAAACAACAATTTTTTTAAAAAGAAAGTGCTATGGGAAAAAAAATTGTCATTATTAAATAATGGATAAAGAAATTATGGTGGAATTTATATTATATTGTTCGTGTTCACTGCCTTTAAGTCAGAAACAACTCATAACTGACTCTCTAACAAGTTTTCAGATGCTATAAATCACATTTTTTTGTGTCCAGCTGCTAATCTATTTGAACAGCCTTCCTTTGGCTTGGCAGTACACTAATATTAAATAATTGTTTTTAAATTACATATATATAATGTATACTCAGAAATCATATTTTTTCCAACCAGCTAAACATATAACAAAATTTCCGTATCAGTTTGAACATTCCTTTGCTTGCTTGTTCCAGTGGTTCATTCCCCTCCCTTCTACATGCTCTCTCCAAACCAAACCATCCTAAAGTCCAAAGCACTCTCAGCCCCCTCAAATCTCTGAGCTGTCCTGGAATTTCAAAGTATTAGTGCTCCCTTGACTTCAGCAATACAAAGGTGGAGTTCCCCTCCAACCAACCACCTGAATAACTCAACTACAACCAGTCTGTGTAGTAACACCTATTGCATTACTTCCATAAATGAAACCTTCAAAACTGAAGTTTGACCTTGACCTCATGCTGAGTGCCTAAAAGCACTGTGTAATCACAGCTCACCTGCAGTATGACCTCAAAGACTCCAAAGAGCAATTTCAATCTCACTGGCAAGACCAAATTTATCTCACTAATTCTCCTACCAGACCTCCTCCTTCATTCTGCCCCAGGGGCAGATTCTCCCCTGGGCCTTCGCCCTCAGAGTTCCTCATCTGGAACGGTCTCTAGGCTTCTTCAAGATAGTAATTCTACGTCTGTTGCAATTTGGCAGCATCTACTAAAATGTAAACTTCACTGCTGTTGTTGTTGTTATGTGTCATTGAAATGGCACCAACTCATAGCTGACACTCCAGCAGATTTTCAGAGGCTATAGGTTGGGTTTTTTTTTTAAAAAAAAAAAAAGCTGTAAAACACATGAGAGGAAATTAAGAGAGTATCTGATGGATTCAAACTATATTTCATTAAAAATCAATTGAAATTCATTCCAAAGAAATAGTCACGTTATTGTTGTTAGGAGCTTTGAATTTACTAAGATTCATAGAAAGCCGATGAACAACAGATCTGAACCTTACCTTATCATACACTGTCCTCATGATTGTTAAGTCTGGACAAGGGGGCAAGGGGAAAAATGAATTCAGAATTCAAACACTGATGGCCTTGCCTGCCACTGATGTTGTTGTTGTTGTTATGTGCCATAGAGTCGCTTGTGACTCATAGCAATCCTATGTACAACAGCCCTAAACCCTACTTTATCCTTTGCCAATCTTAATGTCTCCGACACACCTATCCCCATTACCCCAGTGACTGAATCAATCCATTTCACTGAGGGTCTTCCTCTCCTGCACTGTCCCTCCACCCTCCCAAGCATGATGTTCCTCTTCAAGGACTGTCCCTCCTTGCAACATATCCAAAGTATGTCAGATGAAGCTTCAGAATCCTTGCTTCCAAGGAGTAGCCTGGCTTCACCCTTTCCAGGATGAAATTGTTTGTCCTCCTAGCAGTCCATGGTATATTAAATACTCTTCTCCAGCATCACAGCTCAAATGCATCAACTCTCCTTCTACCATCCATAGTCATTGTCTAGCTCTCTGAAGCATAACAAGTAATATGGCAAAGATCATGGCCTGTATCACGTGCACCTTAATCTCCAGACTGACATCGTTGCTTCTCAGTACCTTGGAGAGGTCTCTGATGGCAGACTTTCCCAATACAATTCATTTTTCATTTCCTGACTCCTGGTACCAAGAGTGTTGATTGTAGAACCAAGCAAACTGAAA
>NW_006400107.1:267577-282496 GCF_000299155.1 Elephantulus edwardii | reverse complement strand
CCCCCACAATAAAGGATTTATCTTTAACTGCCCCACAAATTTCTGTCTGTCAGATACTCCTCTAAATCTGAACATTCAGATTAAGACAGACTAGGAAGAAGGATTGGCCACCCACTTCTGAAATAGCAGGCCTCTGAAAATCCTTATTCTTATTTAAAAGTCTCATTTCTTACCCTGAGCTTCTTTGCACAAGGAGATCTTGTGTGTGAAGGGAAACATGTGGCATGACTGAAAGTGTTTCCTCCTTCCTAATACTATTGCTCTGCAGAGTGTTCTTGTATGTCATCTGAGCTGTGAAGAACAGCTCCAGGCTTTCTAACATGTCTTACTTTCGAATGGATTCTTTCCACTTTGAATTCTTATGTGTGTGGAACAACCGCAGGCCTTCCCAACTTCATCACAGACCTAAGGCCTCTCCCCCACTGAGCTGTGGTGTGTCAAGTACATGGTCTAACTAAAAAGCGCCTCCTCTCTCCTGAATTTTCACAAGGTCTACTGTGAGTTTTTAGATACATACTGAGGTGTGTGGCCCAACTCCAAGTGATCCCTTATTGCTTTAAGGACTAGGCATGGTGAGGGTTCTTCTGAGTGAGGAGGGCCAGCTGAAGGCTCTCATACATTTTCCCCTGTGAATTCTGTTGCATATGAGGTGTGAGGAAATCCTGAAGAGGTTTGTTCATCTCTTGCACTCACAAAAGACTCTCCCCTGTGAGTTCTTCTGTGTGTGGTGAGTTGGGAGCAACACCTGAACACTTTCCCTCATTTCTTACACTGGTAGGTCTTCCCTCCACTGAGAATTCTCTTATGGATGGTGAGGTGAGAGGAGCACCTGAAGGCCTTGCTGCACTCCTTAGACTCACATGGCCTCTCTCCATTGTGCTGCGCGTGGGTTGTGAGGGCCTAGGAGCACCTGAAGGCCTTCCTGCATTCCTTGCATTCATAAATCCTCTTGTCATTGTGAGTTTTTGAACAGATTGTCAGGTGTGAAGACTGAGTGAAACTCTTCCCACAATGCTCACATTCATAGGGTTTCTCTCTGAACCCGCAGAGAGTGTGTGGTGAGGTTGGATGCTTGCTTAAAGATCTTGCCACACTCCTTACACGCGAACAGCGTCTCTCCGCTGTACATTCTCAAAAGTAGTTTGGTGTTGGAGGAACAGCTGAAAGCTTTACTACACTCCTTATATTTATAGGGTTTCTCTCCACTGTGTGTTCTTTTATGCTTCTTAAGCGAAGAATACCAGAAGACCTTCTAGCAGCCCTTGACACGCGTACAGCCAGCCTCTGCCCTCTATGTGTTCTTGCGTGCTGCGTGCGGTGGGAGGAACAGCTAGACATTTCCCACACTGCTCACATTCGCAAGATCTCTCTCCACTGTGAGTCCTCACGTGCTGGGTGAGGGACCAGGAGTTCCTGAAGGGTTTCCCGCACTGGACGCGCTCACAGACCTCTCTGTCCGCTGTGTGTTTTCATGTGGTGAGGAGCGAGGACTGCCTGAAGGCTTTACCACAGACCTGACACTCACAGGGCCTCTGTTTACTGTGGACGCTCCTATGTGTGGTGAGGTAAGTGGAACAACTGAAGGTTTTGCCACACAGCTCACATTTGTAAGGTTTCTCTCCCTTGTAGATATGAACATGTGTGGTGAAGGATCCAGATTGAAGGCTTTCCCACACTCATCACACACATATGATTTCGCTCCATTGTGGCTTCTCTGGTGCGTGGCAATGGAGGAGGCAACGATGTCGAGACTTTCCTGCATTCCAGACACTCGTAGAGCCTCTTATACTCAGAGCTCTTCCACAACCACACCGGGCTGATGCCTCTACACTAGATGCTTCCCCACACAGCTTGTCCTCACGAGGCTCGTCTGGGACAGGAGTTTGTGTATGCAACAAGATGAAGGACGGGTGATGAGCAGTTAGTTGCCCACATCCTTTCCCTTCATGCTCGGAACTTCTCACGTTTGACTTTTGGTTATACCCACATTTCTCACCAACGAGCATTGCCACAGGACCCTCAATGTCAGAGATGGATGCCAGTTATTGGGGAACACCTTGCACTGATGAGCTCTCTTGCCAGTGTCTGTGGAGAGGGAAGAACATTGATGGTCCGCTTCTCCATGTTCCTGACATTGACATGTGGTGCACAAGCTGGTTTGATGTGACGTGGGATCCTGGACTGCTCTTCTATACTCACAGCCTTCAAGCGCCTGTCTTTCTACCGGACTGCGGTGTAGCAGGGGGAGATGTGGGGGTGACTGACTACTTTGCCAGCCTGACTGTCTTCGAAAATTTTCATAGAGCTTATTTACGGCGTGATTTCTTGAATGTCCCTCCTGGTTTTCACGCTGACTCGGGGAAGTCCCCTAACATGGAAGACCAGGTGGGATGCTTAAGAACCCATACCTTCAAATGCTCGATTTACAGCTTGTCAGCACTGTTAGGGGGCTGACAGACTACCCAGGAAACCAGGTGGATGTTCACAAGGAAAAACCAAAATGAGAAAGAGGAATCATTGAGGAGGGTGGGGTGGGGGAGAGGCTGGTGTTAACAAGAAAGGCTTCATCAGGTTTCTAGTTTCAGCACTTTGGCACCAGTTAGAAAAGTAATTTTCTAGGAAATACGTCCCTGAGAACTGAGAAGAATAGTGACTTGACAGACATCATTCAGCCAGCCACTGAGAAAGCCAGTAGAACCAAGATTCAGGTGATAGTGAAGGGGAGATAGAGTGTCCCTGATGGCATGTGGGGGAAGAGAAACTAAAGTGACAGAGGTCAGCTCAGGGAACTGAGCTCTTTTTTCAAACTCAAAGAGACTTTATCCTCCAAGCAGAGTGTATCCTTCACACAATTCCTGTTTTCCTGACACCGTCAACCTAAGTGGGTCCCATCTTCACTGCCCTCAGGCGTTTCCTTGCTTTTTGACAGATGCCAAGTTTCTGAAGGTTTCCATCATCACATCTCTGTAGAAATTCTGTGTGCAAAGTCCAGCAAGGGCCTAAAGTCCTCAACGGCTGAACCTCCACCTCCTTGCTCCACCTGCGGGAGGCCTAAGGGAAAGGTGGACTCACCGTGGACAGTCCACTTCAGGCAGACGACCGGAAGGGATACCAAGCACCGAAGGGTAGGCAGAGGCTGCAGGGAAATGGACAATGCTGGGTGTCCATGCCGCTCACAGCCGACAGTTCCTTCCTTGGGGGTTGGCAGATGTGCGTGATGGTCGCCCTGGGTCCCCTGCTCCCCAGCACAGATGAGCTCTCCTCCCAGCTGACATGAGACCATCTCCTGGCTGCAGCCCCTGGAGGTCGAAGGGGACGTGGGGCCTCACCCCCAAGAGTCCACTTAAGGCCGACAGGCCAGAGGGGCAGCAGAGAGCAGGCCCGATGGCGGTGGACATGGTGGAAAGAAGGACCTAAGCCCGGACAGCGAACAGAGCAGCCTGCATGAACCCAAGAAAAGCCACTAGCTCCGGTGGTGTGTTTTTTAAAAAATTCAATGTCCTTACAGAAAGGAACGGTTAAGTAGTGGTACACTGTTATCTGTTTTTGTTGTTGTTAGTTGCTGTCCAGTCCCCTCATACTTCAAAGCATAACTGCTTCGTAGAATTAAAATTCCTCTTGGAAGCAATCCTCCAGGTTTTCCTTCAACTTTCCTCTGGGTAGATTTGAATTACCAGTTCTTTGGCTGGTAGTTGAGTGTTTGTTTTCTTTGCCCAGGGACTCCATAGTATATATGTTGTTGTGGTCCATTGACTTGAAACTGTCCCATAGCTGACATTCTGGTGGGTTTTCAGAGGCAGTTAATCACACGGGAGGAGATTATCCTTCCTTCTCCCACAGAGTAGCTACTGGCCTCGAACTGCGTGCCTTCAGAATTGTAGTGCAGCTTCTTGCCACTAGACCACCAGAGCTCAGGTGTATAGTACATTGTTGTTGTTGTTGTTGTTATGTGCCGTCGAGTAGCTTGCGACTCATAGCGACCCTATGTACAATAGCCCTAAACTCTGTTCTGTCCTGTGTCAATCGCACTGTCTCTGACACTCCCATCCCGATTTTCCCAGTCACGGAATCAATCCACCTCATAGAGGGCCTTCCCCTCCTGTGCTGTCCCTCCACCCTCCCAAGCATGATGTCCTTCTCCAAGGACTGGTCTCTCCTCACAACATGTCCAAAGTATGTTAGACGGAGCGTCAGAATCCTTGCCTCCAAGGAGCCACCCGGTTTAACGCTTTCCAGGACAAATCTGTTTGTTTTCGCAGCAGTCCATGGTATTCTCAATACTCTTCTCCAGCACCACAGCTCAAAGACATCAATTCTCCTTCTATCCTCCTTGGTCATTGTCCAACTCTCTGATGCATAACAAGTGATAGCAAAGACCATGGCCTGTATCAAACGCACCTTAATCTCCAGAGAGACACCATTGCTCTTCAGTACTTTGGAGAGGTCCCTAACAGCAGACTTTCCCATGGCAATGCGCCTTTTAATTTCCTGGCTACTGGTGCCAAGAGTGTTTACTGTGGAACCAAGCAAACTAAAGCTGTGTACAATCTCACTAATGAGACTAATGAGAATAAGGTAAGTCCTACCATGCTTGGAAGACCATGATAGATTTTCTCAGAAACTCATTGCTATAGAGTTGGAACTGACTCATAGCTGACCTTCCAGCTGATTTTCAGTTGTTGTAAATTGTATTGCAGTAGATTGCCCATTTTTTTTCTCTCTCCTGTTGCGCCACTGGTGGATTCAGACTGCAAGACTTCGGGTTGGCAGCTGAACTCCATACAGTCTACAAGACCAGAGTTCCCTTACTGTGCATTGTTGTTGCTGTTAGATACTATCAAGTCTACTAAGACTCATAGCACCTGTATGAACAATGTATCTGAAGCTTATCCTGTCCTACACCATCCTCAAGATCTCTGTCATGGTCAGGCCCATTATGGTAAGTCACTGTGTCAGTCCATCTTGTGGGGGGGTCTTTATCTCCTTCTCTGATTCTATCTTTCCTAGCATGATATCTTTCTTCCAAGGTCTTGTTTCTTCTGATAGCATGCCTATAGTTTGTGAGATTTAGTTTCATCATTCTTGCCTTAAAGAGTACCCTGGTTGTACTTCCTCAAGAAAGATTTATTTGTGTTTTTTAACAGTCCATAGGATCTTTAGAACTCTTCTCCAATGGAACAATTCAAAGGTATTGATTCTTCTTCTTTTAGGGGCTTCAGTATGTTCCCAGATGTTAAGCTACCAAGTCACTGGTCCTCAGAACATCAGACTGCCCACATAGCTGGAGTGCACCTCCCATGTCGCTGGAGTTTAGTTATCTATTTCTACAATAATAGTCTTATATTTGTCTTATGAGACTGAGTTAGTTCATTTAGCATAATGCTCTGTAGTCCCTCCCAAATTAGGTAGTGATTTTCAAAATCATTGCTGTTGCATGTTGCATAGTATTCCATTGTGTGACTCTACCATAATTTCTCAATCCTTCCAGTTGTGGTTGGAATTTTGGGCTGTTTCCATGTTTTTGTGATGGTGAATAACATTGGTTTACAAATCTACATTTGTATTTCAGTTCTAATTTTCTCAGGCTATATTCCAAGCAGTGGAATAGCTGGATCATATGGAATTTCTATGTTCACCTTTTGAGGAAACACCAAATTGCCTTTCAGAGTGGTTGTACTATTTTACAATCCCATCAATAGTGTATAAGAGTTACTATCTCCTACTTCACTGTCTAGACAAAACAAAAAACAAGAGTTTCCCCCCAAAAAAGTCCTCAAAACAGAATCAATGGATTTCCCAAAGCCAGAAAATCTTATGAAATTCTCTGACACAGAATTAAAAAGAAAAATGGTCAAATATTTTTAGTGAGTGAAAGAAAAACCCAAAGAATTGCAGGATTCTATAAGCTAAAGCCAATAAGAATGCAAAAAAAAAACACAAACCAACCAATTCAACAAATGGGGTATTAGAAACTCTAGAGAAAATGAGAAACTGCTTTCCAGAATATTAAGACCAGAGCCTCAGAAACTATTGACATTTTGGAGGATAGATGAACAGAACTGAAAAGACTAAGCACAGAATTAGCAAAACAGGAGAGCACTAACCTGCTAGAGCAAGAAGCAGAACAAAAAAGAAGAGAAAATGAAGAAATCCTAAGACTAACCTGGGACACCATCAAGAGGAAAAACATGTGCATAATTGAAAACCCAGAACAGGAAAAAGCAGCAAAGACACAGGGAAAATTGTGTAAGAGTTACTAGGTAAAAACTTTCTAGGAATAATAAAGAATTGTAAAATATACATACAAGAAAATGAGTGAATCGACCTCAAACAAAAACACTAAGCCATACAGTCAAATTCACCAGAATCTAAGACACAGAGAGAATTCTGAAAACAGCTAGGGAAAAATGAAGAGTAACTTAGAAAAGAGAGTAAATAAGATTAAGTGTCGACTTCTCAGTAGAAACCACTCAAGTAAGATCTTGGAAGGACATATATAAAAACTCAAAGAATACAAGTTTCAATCAAGAATATTGTACCCAGCAAACTGTCATATATGACAGAGAGATCAAGATATTCTCAGAACTGACATCCAAGCAGATATATGCACACCCATGTTTATTGTGGCTTTGTTCACAATAGCAAGGAGTTGGAAACAACTCAAGTGCAAATCAACAAACGAATGGATAGAGAAGCTGTGGTATATTCACACAATGGAATACTACGCTGCATTGAAAAACAAGGAACTCATTCAATATTATTCAAAATGGGTGACTCTGGAGGACATTATTCTGAGTGAACTATCTCAGTCACAAAAGGACAAATACTGCATGGTACCACTGTTGTAAAACAGGACTGACCTTGGGGCCGGGGAGAGACTGAGAAAGATGGGTTCAATAATGTATACTGCATTGAAACAGATGAGGGAGAAAACTGTTTAAAAGGAATATGTGATTAGGTATTTTTGTCATGACAGGAGTCTAGAGCAAAGACTACATGGTGGAGTGGACCTGGGGGAGGGCTTGTAACGCAATGAAAGAATTTTTCTTTTACTTTTCCAAGAGGGTAGTGTACTAGGGAGGAGGATTGCGAGGGGAGAAAAGTGCAATAATGAATGAATGGAAATGCAAAGTCTCTGTAAATTTTTACTGAAATTAATAATAAATTTAAATAAAACAAAAAAAAGAGAAACAAGCAAAATTTTTTAAAAAGACATTCTCAGAAAAGAAGAATCTAAGGGAGTTTGTAAAACCAAGAGCAATGTTACAGGAAGTTCTTCTCACAGAAATGCCACAGAAAAGAGGAAGGACCAAAGCAACCAGAAACAATACCAAAAAGAACTGAAAAAAATTATGTCAATAAAACCTTGCCTCTCAATACTTACTTTAAATGTGAATGGTTTTGTTTTAGTTTTTGGTTTTTTTACTGTTCTTTTTAAAATAAAATGTTTATTTTATGCTTGTTTACTAACCAAAAAATAAAGAAGTTCCTATCTCTCCACATCCTCTGCAGCATTTATTACTTGCTATATTGTTAAACTTTGCCACTGCTGCTGGGGTGAGATAGTAATATCATTTACATTTTTAAAAAAGGTATTGTTGTTATTGTTGTTATGCACTGTCAAGTCACCTATGATTTATAGCAACCCTATGTACAACATCTTTGAAGCTTGCCCTATCCTGAGCCAGTTTCACTGACTCCGACACACCTACCCCCACTGCCTCAGTTACTGTATCAATCCATCTCATCCAGGGTTTTCCTTTTCTGTCCTGTCCCACAACCTTTCCAAGTATGATGTCCTTCTCCAAGGACTTGTCTCTTCTGGCCAAATGCCCAAAGTATGTGAGATGGAGCTTCAAAATCCTAGCTTCTAAGGAGAAACTTGGTTTCACCTTCTCTAAGGTATTTGAGACTTTCTTCCAACACCACAACTCAAAGGCATTGATTCTCCTTTGGTCATCCTTAGTCATTGTCCAGATCGCTGATGCATAGCAAAGACCATACCCTAGATCAGACACACCTTAGTCTCTAGACTGACATCGTTACTCCACAGTACTCTGGAGAGGTCTCAGACAGCAGATTTCCCCAGTTCAATTAATCTTTATATTTTCTGACTGCTGATGCCAATACTTGACTGTGGAGCTGAACAAGCTGAAGCTTTAAACAGCCTCAGTCCCTGCTCCATCTATTATGATGCTGCCAATTTGCCCAGTTGTGGGAATCTTTGTCTTCTTGATGTTGAGCTTCAATCCATATTGAAGACTACAGTCCTTGACCAAGCCCTTCAGGTCCTCTTTAGTTTTGACAAGTAAGGTTGTGTCATCTGCATAATGTAGGTTGTTAATGAGTCTTCCTCCAATCCTGATGCCACATTCCTCCTCATAAAGCCCAGCTTCCCAAATGATCTCTTCTGCATATAGATTGAAAAGGTATTTGCTGTGACTAAATCATTGTATGAAATTCAATCATTTAATTCTCAACTTCATTTCTGTTACCATGTTTGTATTTTTCCAACTACTTCTTCATTTCCAACTTTTGCATTTCAGTCACCAATTATAATTAATGCATCTTGATCAATGTATCAGTTAATTATTTTTTTTTACTTCAAAAGTTGGTTGTTTTTATTGATTGCTTTGAGTTGAGCACAACTCATAGCAACCCTATGAACAAAAGACCTGGACCCTGTTCTAAAACTTTCATAATTTCTGTAAGTTCATAGAGTTTCCAGAGATATATTGTTTGGGAAGTGCATGTGACTCCTTCCAAACCTGTCTTAATCTGGGAGCTCCACCAAACACTGTCCACCATGGGTAACCATTATAGCATTTAACACACCAATGTTATATGTTTCAGCATCACAGCAACCCTACGTTACCTCTGTATGGCAAATTGACAGACTAGTGCTATACCATTTAGAATTATGTTCCTCCAAAATATAATAACACTAGGTATGAGGATTTCAGGCCCTTGGGCCCAACCAATTTTTAAATACAAAGGCCCTCCACCAGGACCTATCGACTATAAACAAGAGGCTTAAATAAAATATTTTTAAAAAATCAATCAAACATTATATAACATATAATTAAAAAATTGGTAGGATTCTTCAAATTCTTCATTTTTGGCTTTAGTGGTTTGAATAATAGTTTGTATTAACAGACCTTTCTTGCACATGTGTGGATAGTATCCCATCACTCACAGCACTGTATTTCAGGATAGATAGAAAGCATGATAAAACAGTCTCAAAAATTCGATGTGAAGCTGGTGGCCTATTGGCAAGAAGCTGTGCTGCAATCCCGAAGGTGGTTCGAATCCACCAGATGCTCCACTGGAGAAGGAGGGACTGTCAGATCTGATTTGATGAAACACAACAAGGAAAAAAAAATCAAGAAACAATCTCCTTGCTCCTTTGGACTTTCAGGGGGGGAAAGGGAGTGAGCCGGGAGATTATTAAAAAACAAAACAAAACACACACACAAACAAACCAACTCATTTTGATCAAGTCAGAACTGACTCATTGCTCCAGTGGGCTGTCAGACGCTATAAAATCGCATGGGAGGAGACTGTCCATCCTTCTCTAAGGAGTTTTAATGAATTTGAACCTTCAGAAAGGCAGCACCTTTGGGTTTGCAGCACAACTCCCTACAGACCACACTCCCAGAGGTGCCTGACTGTACATTAATTCTCTTTTTGCAGTTTTCATCACTTGTAGTCAGCCACAGATGACCATATTTAAATTGTGAGACTTTCTGAGCAGCAATGAAATCTTGCAAGCTTATACTCACTCCTGAGTCAGAGAACATCCTCCTTCTCCACTGAATGTCAACCTGGAAAACACATTGGGAGAGCGGTTGGTAGCTTCATTAACATTGTGCATGGGATTGTTTTGAGTTGAAAATGACTCGTAGCTGACCCTCCAGCCAGTTTTCATAGGCTGTAAATCACATGGGAAGTGATTGTTCATCTTTCTCTCGCAGGGCAGTTGATGAGTTTGAACCACCTGACTTTGGGTTTGCAGCACTTCTTTCCCACTAGACTATCTAATAAAATAATAATAACCTTATATTTTGCCTACATATCTGTGTATGCATCATACTACATAGATTTTTTTCAATTGCTTCCTATGCAGCTAAAGGTTGAACAAGGAATAAAGACGAAAAAGAATCAATGAATGTCTTTGAATTGTGGTGCTGGCAAAGAGTATGCCATAGATTGCCAAAAGAACAAATGAAGTGCAATGAGAGTGTTCCTTAGAGGCAAGATTGGCGAAACTTCCTCTTCATTCTTGGTCATGTTGACTGGAGGGGCCAGTTCTCAGAAAAAGATATCATATGCGGTAAAATGTAGACATCAGAGAAAGACAAGGACATTCAACAGATAAATTGACACAGTGATTGTAACAATGGGTTTAAGCATATCAGAAAGCATGACTGTTCAGGCAAGGTTCTGACTGGGTTCAGGCAAAGTTCATAGGGTCACTTTGCAAGGTGGTAGACTTGACAATGCCCAACATCAACAAAGTCATACTACACACACACAAAAAAAAGTTTAGAAGAATTTTTTTTTAAAAAAGAATTTGAGGCATAGATGTGCTAAGAGGTTATCTCAAAACAAAACAAAACAAAAAAAACCCCACACACACCATGAAGTCTTTATAATGATAGTCATTCTCCCACAGGAAGGGAGACCTCTGGTGGCTTAGTGAGAAGGAGTTGCACAACCATCAGTTGTTTCATAGGAAAAAGACAGATGACGTCCCCCTGTGCAATTCACACCCTCTGAAAACTCACTGGAGAGTCAGCTATGGATCAGTGCATAGCCAGCAAGTCCTAGTCTTGTGTCCATTTAGACTCATGGGTAGGATTGTTGAGAGCCCAGAGCTGTGGAGATTGCTCTCTGTGACTGGTGAGGGAAACACGTGAACCCAGCACTTTCTAGGACTCTTGGTCCCTAAGGAAGGTGAGTCTGGTCCAATCACAGTGAGTACCTCATCCTCCTTTGCTTGCGCCCTCCCACCCTTTGTAGTCCAGCTTTTCAGAATGTCTTTTGTTTAGCTGACAGAAGCCATAATTGAGTGCACTGACAAGTTGGACTGTGGTTTTCTTTCCCTTCTCTCTTTCTGAAGTCCACAATGAGCCTTCCAAGTTCATTACTGCAGATGATGCTGGTCATGTCCGGAGCTTGTTATCTGGCCTCGGGGCAGTGACAGCTGGCCGGCAGACGCCACAGTTCTGCTATAGTCATGTCCAATTAGAAGAAACAGGGGGCTCATTCCTCCTGGAGCCCCATGAACAAATTAGTCCTACCACAAACTGAGAGGGGATGGACAGCACCAAATACCCTTTGACCACTAAATGAGTTTATAATTTGGAAAAGAAACAGTGCAGAACAGGGCTCAGGGTGTGTAGGGGGGTGGTAGGGGTTACTAGGTAGAGAAGGATTTGATTCCAGCTATCTGTCACACCCAGAAACAAAATCTTATCTAATCCTAAGCCTATTACTGGGCTGAAATGGGCAGATATTGGGAAGGAGGATGTCACCCTAGCTGACTGACTGGATTAGAGGAGGTGGTGTTCATACCCCTAAGCAGAGCACAGAGACCTTGTGTATCTTTGCAAGTTTTAGATACAGAAAATATTTGTTGTTGTTGTTATGTGCTGTCGAGTTGCTTGCGACTCAGAGCGACCCTATGTACAACAGCCCTAAACTCCGTTCTATCCTGTGCCAATTGCACTGTCTCTGACACACCCATCCCCTGATTACCCCAGTCACTGAATCAATCCACCTCATAGAGGGCCTTCCCCTCCTGTGCTGTCCCTCCACACTCCCAAGCATGATGTCCCTCTCCAAGGACCTGTACCTCCTTACAACATGTCCAAAGTATGTCAGACAAAGCCCCAGAATCCTTGCCTCCAAGGAGCAGCCTGGTTTAACCCTCTCCTGGATGAATTTGTTTGTTTTCCTAGCAGTCTATGGTACCCTCAATATTCTTCTTCAGCACTACAGCTCAAAGGCATCAATTCTCCTTCTATCCTCCATAGTCATTGTCCAAGTCTCTGACACATAACAAGTGATTGCAAGGACCATGACCTGTATCAGACGCACCTTAGTCTCCAGAGAGACAGCATTGCTCTTCAGTACTTTGGAGAGGTCCCTAACAGCAGACTTTCCCATTGCAATATGTCTTTTCATTTCCTGGCTGCTGGTGCCAAGAGTGTTGACTGTGGAGCCAAGCAAACTAAAGCTGTGAACAATCTCAATCTCTTCACCATCCATCCTTGTACAGAAAGCACAAAGGAAAAACTTAACTTTGCCATTTGAAATTTTAATTGCTTTAAAAGGACTGGTTACAAATTATTTGCTCAGGTGAAAGTACTGATCTGAACTCTGAAATTGTAACTTCAGGGGGTCTGCATCACAGTCAACACCCTTGGTATCAATAAGTAATCAAAAGCCATGTTTTAGGAACATCTCCTATCAAGGATCTCTCCAAAGTATCAAAGAGTGGAGCTGAGGGAGGAACAAGATACAAATTACCATTGCAGACTGAAGTAGCCATTTTAGGTCCACTTCCAACTGAACAGAAGATTGAGGTGTTGTTATTGTTAGGTGCCTTCAAGTCCACTATGACTGATATAGGCCCTGAAAATAACAGATTTGAACCTTGCCTAGTCCTGTGTGATCCTCATCATCTGTGATATACTTGAGCCCATTGTTACAGTCACTGAGTCAATATATCTTCTTGCCAGTCTCCCTCTTCCTCACTAACCCTCTTTCTCACTAACCCTCTTTCTCTCCACCTCCAGCATGATGTGTTTTTCCAAGGATTGGTCCCTCCTGAAAGTATACGAGATGACGTTTCTCAATCTTTGCCTCAGAGGTGCACATCATCCAAGATAAACTTTTGTTCTTTTGGCAGTCCATTCAACACTCTTCTCAAATGGCACATGTAAGAGGTGTCAACTCTTTTCTCGTTATTAGTCATTGTCCAACTTTCAGATGCATAGCAAGTAATTGAAAAGACCATGACTTGGATCAGGAGCACTTTAGTCTTTAAATTGACTTTGTTGCTCTACTTTTTTACAATTCAAAGAGATCCTTGACAGCAGATGTTCCCAATGCAACATGTCTTTTGATTTCTTTAAATGCTGGTACCAAGGGTGTTGACTGTGTATTCAAGTAAGGTGAGAACAGTCACAATTTCAATCCTTTCTCCAATCTATTATGATACTGCCTATTGATCCAATGGTGAGGCTTTTTGTGTTCTTGATTTTGAAATGTCTTCCACATGGAAGGCTATAGTGTTGATTATCTTCTGCATCAAGTCTTTTAAGTCCTTCTTACTTTCAGCAAGCAAGGTTTTGTCATTTGCCTAGTACAGGTCATTCATAAGTCTTCCTCCAGTCCTACTGCCACATTCTTTTTCATATAGTCCAGCTTCTCAAATTATTTTCTCAGCATACAGTTAAAACAGGTATGGAAAAATAATAAAGCCCAGACACACACCTTTCTTTTAAACCATGAAGTGTTCCCTTGCTTTGTTTGGACAGTAACTTCTGTGTTTAGGTGTAGATTTTATATGAGCACAATTAAGTGTTCTGGAATTCCCATTCTTCTCAATGTTAGCCATATTTTGTTGTAAACCACACAGTCAAATGCCTTTGAATAGTCAATGAAACCCAAATCGAGAACCTTCTCTGCTTTCTGCCAAGATCTATCTGACATCACCACAATCCCTGGTTCCATTGCCTCTTCTAAGTCCTGCTTGAATTCCTGGCACTTCTCTGTCTATGTACTCTTGCAGGCATTTTTAAATAATCAGCAAGATTTTGCTTGCATATGATATTAATGATACTATTCCATAATTTCTGCATCTTTTTGGAGCACTTTTCTTAGGTATGGGAATAAATTGCTCTCAATTTCTTGGCATAGCCTAATAAGCATATTCAGGGCTGCATCTGTTTGTTGAAACATATTATTTGATACCTATCAAATATTTCTAAAAATTTTATTATTTTTGTATGTGGGTGCTGTCAAATCAGATCTGACTGGTACAGGAGGAGATTGTCCCTCCTTCAGCAGAGCATCTGGTAGATTCAAACCAGGCACCTCTGGGAATGCAGTGCAGCTTCTTGCCACTAGGCCACCAGAGCTCCTTGATACCTACCAATTCTTGAGGTACCATTTTTTTGGCAAGGCCTTCAGTGCAGCTTGACTTTTTTCCTTCATTACCACTGGTTCTTGATTATATGCTACTTCTTGAAATAATTCCATGTCAGCCAATTCTTTTTGCTATAAAAGGGATTCATTGCTTCAACTTTCTTTGAAAGTTCTATGATGTAGTTTTCCTCTGTCCAGGAGAGTTGCTATGGTTAGAACTGACTCAAAGACAGTGAGTTTGGTTTTAGTGGGTTACAAAGAAAAATTTTAACAATCTATTAATATGCTGAATTCAGACTTAAGACAAAAAAATCTCCAGCTCCAGGCAGCTTCTTCAGTAAATTCTATTAAACAGAGAGATAACACCATTCAGGAGTTCTAATGGCCTAGTGGCAGAAAGGCAGCAATCCCAAAGACATTAAACAGCGCATTTAAAAATATCAGTTTCTCTAAATAAAACTAGTAGAAAAATTATATATATGTTTGTTGTTGTTATGTGCTGTCGAATTGCTTGCGACTCATAGCGACCCTATGTACAACAGCCCTAAACTCCACTCTGTCCTGTGCCGATTGCACTGTCTCTGAAACTCCCATCCCAATTATCCCAGTCACTGAATCAATCCACCTCATAGAGGGCCTTCCTTTCCTGTGCTGTCCCTCCACCTTCCCAAGCATGATGTCCTTCTCCAAGGACCGATCTCTCCTCACAACATGTCCAAAGTATGTTAGACGGAGCCTCAGAATCCTTGCCTCCAAGGAGCC
>NW_006400107.1:261093-265764 GCF_000299155.1 Elephantulus edwardii | reverse complement strand
TATAATAAAATATAAGTATAATAATATAAAAATATCTAAAATAGCACTGCTCACCCAAAGGTGTTCCCTCTGGCAGTTTGATTCTATCAGCTGCTCTGCAGGAGAAGGATGGGCAATCTCCTCCTGTGCAATTAACTGCCTCTAAAAACCCACCGAGGGTCAGCTATGGGTCACTTCCAATTCTATGGTACACAACAACAACAACAAACAAATTCCTTCAGAATATTTAAAGAAGAAACATCTTGCATTTTATTCATCTTGTGAATCCAATATAACCCCGACAACAAAATTTCACTAAATGTAGTGAAAAAAAACACATTTGACAGAAGTCGGTACCCTTTAATGATGAATAATTCTCCTCTGTTTTGTTCCAATTTTAGTATATGTGCTGCTGAAGCAAGCTCTCAGAAAATGGAGGAAAGAACTTCTTCAGCATGTTTAAAGGTAATTACAAAAACCAGCTAATATTGTAGCTAGCAATGAAATGTTAAACCACATTTCACTAAGTCTGGGAACAAGAAAGAGATGACCTGTTCTCACTAATTTTGGTCAAATTTGTACTGGAAATTCTAGCCAATTCAATTGTGTATGAAAAAAGAGGTAAAAATATGTAAGTTGTATATGATCCTGAGAACATTATAGTGAGTGAAATATCTCAGTCACAAAAGAACCTATACCGCATGTGCCACTGTTATAAAAACAGGATTGACACTGGGATTGGGAGGAAACTAAGAAAAGAGGGGATAAATAATGTACACTGCATTGAAGCAGATAATGGAGAAAACTGTTTAAAAGGACTACATGATTAACTAATATTTGCATGACAAGAGTCCAGAATAAGAGCTGCTTAGTAAAGTGGACTGGAGGGCAGAGGGATTATATAACAGTGAAAGGTTTGGGAGGTTTTCTGTTTGTTTTTTTTTTCAAAGAGAAAAGCGAGCTGGGGGAGAAGGGTGGGCGGGGAGAAAAATGTGCAACAATGAATGAATGGAAATCCAAGTTCTCTATAAACTTTTATTAAAATTAAAAAAAAAGAGGGAGGGAAACATTAAAACAGATAATTGTGGAGATTAAACAATATGATAGTCACTGATGTCATTGAATTTGAGATGTGAAAAATATTGAGTTGGCAAATGCTTTGTTATATAATTTCTTATTCCAATAAAAGAAAAATAAGGGGAAAAAAGAAAGATGTGTAGTTAATATTTATATGTAACTTGTTTACATACACAGAAAACTCCATGGAATTCTCAAAATAGCTACTAAATCTTCTAAGTGAATTTGGTAAAATTGCAGAATACAAGGATTATTCCTTCTTCTCCAGAGGAGCATCTGGTGGATTCAAACCACACACCTTCAGGATTACAGTGCAGCTTGTTGTCACTAGGCCACCAAAGCACATTTAGAAACTTGACATTTTATTCCCACAGGGAAGCTGGTGACCTTGAATTGCGTGCCTTCAGGATTGCAGAACGGCCTCTCCCTTTGTGATTAACTGCCTCTGAAAAGCTTTCAGAGGGTCAGCTAAGGGTCGGTTCCAATCTATGGTAAACAACAACATCCTAGAGAGAGTATGCTACTCGAAGTGTTGAGACAGGAAGGCACATTTCATTTTGAACATTAGATTTTTTCCTATCTGAATCAATGTGCAAATATGTACTTATTTAACCTATATGCTATCATAGTTTACACTCCTAAAAATCACCTCAATCACACGCTTTTAAAAAATATGTAGAGAAGCTAATTACTCTTTGGGAGCTTAACATTTAATATCTGAATCAAAAGTTTCCTACCGAATAAGTGAAATAATTGAAGAGACATTTAAATTACCTTTATAGAAAAAAAATTACGATATATTATGTAAACTTTATTACAAAATTATAGCTCTGTTTGCTGTATTCCGTTTACAGACAAAATTTTAAATAATACTTTATGCTAGCATATTACGTTCTGCCCCTGGTCCCCTATTTATCTTAGGTACTAGAGCTTATTAACTAGTTGCTAAGATTTCACAGTGATAGTTTTGTAAATCATACTACAATATATGAAATGGAAACACATGGTTTTTTGCTTCTGTAAAATGCTATAAATACTGGTATTACATTAAATCAATAATTTGCAGCATTAGCATGACATCCATTTTACTTAGCAAAAGTGATAACCCCATTTAAACAATAATCTGTGAGCTGGTGGTCTTAGAAATTTTTAGGAATTAATAAATGTAAAGCAGTTGCATGAAAGATGTATAGATATGTAATTATTTGTGTTAACTGTTGCATACATATGATGCTTAGTTTAAAACTAAATGGCACCTATCATTTAATCTGCTAAAAGTGTTGTTTGTATAATGAATGACATCTTTTTTATGGAAATAAAAGGTTTTTACTTAGAAGAAGAAAAATCTGACATTTTAAATGTACTGTTTACAATAGCCTGCTCCTTCATGGAGAAGGATGGACAATCTCCTCCCGTATGATTAACTGCCTCTGAAAACCTGCCAGAAGGTCAGCTATAGTTTGATTCCTACTCGATGGTACACAACAACAAGATAAAATTTAGCAAAAGATAGCCAAAATCCACAATGAGCAGTACAGAGAGAAATTTTGAAAATCCTATATAAATGAATAATAGATGGATCTTGGCTGAAAGCAGAGGACCAGAGGAATGTCTGTGTTTCATTGACTATGCAAAGGCATTTGACGGTGTGGATCACAACAAATTGTCGCTAATCTTAAGAAGAATGGGAATTCCAGAACACGTGATTGTGCTTATGTGAAACCTGTACTTGGACTAGAAAGCAGTCCTCACAACAGAGTAGGGAAACACTCATGGTTCAAAATTAAGAAAGGAATGCATCAGGGATGCATCCTATCTCCATACCTTTTCAATCTATATGTGGAATAGATTATTCAAGAGCTTTATGAGAAGGAATATATGCAAAAGACACAACTTTGTTTGCTAAAACTGAGGAGGACCTGAAGTGTTTGCTGCTGAAGGTCAAGAACTATAGTATTCAATAAGGATTGAAGCTCAGCATAAAAAAAAAAAAAAAGATTCTCACCACAAGGCCAGTTGGCAGTACCATGAAGAGATGAGTTTGTTAACAGTTTCAGCTTGCTTGCTTGTTCCACACTATTCCCGCAGTTAGGAAGTAAAAAGATGGATTTCATTGGGAAAGTCTGCTATCAGGGAACTCTCCAAAGTGCTATAGAGTAATGGTGTCAATCTAGGGACTAAGGTGTACCTGATCCAGGCCATGGTCTTCCCAATTACTTGCTATGCATTAGAGATGCCTAAGGATGACAGACAAAGAATCGATGCCTTTGAGTTGTGGTGCTGGAGAAGAGTCTTGAACATACCATGGACCAAAACAAACAAACAAGTCTGTCTTGGAGAGGGCAAAACCAAACTTCTGCTTGGAGACTAGGATTTTGAAGTTCTGTCTCACATACTTTGGACATGTGGCCAGGAGAGTCCAGTCCTTGGAATGGTGGAGGGACAGTACAGGAGAGGAAGACCACAGATGAGATGGATTGATACAGTAAGTGGGGTAATGGAGTCAGGTGTGTTGCAGTCAGTGAGACTGGCTCAGGACAGTGCAAGTTTCAGAGCAGGTCCATAGTGTTGCCATGAGTTACAAGTGATTCAATGGCACATAACGACAACAACAAAATGAAAAGATATGCTCATTGTGGGTTAAAAGTCTCAATGTGGGGTTTTTTCCTGAAACCTTGCATTGTAGGATTTTATATATAAGTCTATGATCCATCTCGAATTAATTTTATATTTAAAGTCTGGTAGGATTGAGATTCATTCCCCTCCCTTAAAGTTATTAAATTGTTCTGTCTCAATAAATTGACTTGGCATATTGATTGAAAAACAATTGACCATAGACATTGTGGGTTCATTTCTGAATTCTCTATTTAGTTCTGCACTGCGATTCAGCAACTTCCACTCCTCAGTAGAGACATAATTATACAAAACGATGCATATATATGTGTTCATAGTAATTTATTTACAATATTTTCAAATTACAAAGAAACTAAATGCCCACCAGCTGTTAGATGCCATCGACTTGATGATAGCCCATAGCGACCCCATCAACAGTAGATTTGAGCAGTGCCCTGCCCTATATCATCTCACAGTCTCTGTCATGCTCAAGTTCATTGCTACAACCACTGTGTCAGTCCATTTTATTGAAGATCTTCCTGTCTTTCTCTGATACTCCATCTTTCCTAGCATGATGTCTTTTTCCAAAGACTATGAGTTGCAAGCGACTCGACGGCACATAACAACAGCAACAACAACAGTCCCTCCTGACAACATATCTAAAGTATGTGAGATGACATTTTTTTTCATTCTTGCCTCTAGGAGCACCCTGGTTGTACTTCCTCTATAAGACTTAAAAAAAAAAAAAAAAGACATACTTTGCTGTTCTTTTAACAGTCCATGGAATACTGGATCACATTGATATTTCTTCTGTCATTCTTATTCATCGTCCTACTTTCAGATGTTCGATCAATCTCCGATTATAAAAGGTGGTAAAAAATCTTCTATATCCTCTTCCTTGGCTCTGGTTGTTGGTGCATATATTTGAAGGATAGTGGTATTCACTGGACTTCCTTGTATGCATATAGATATTATCCTGTCACTGACAATATTGTACTTCAA
>NW_006400107.1:249315-258688 GCF_000299155.1 Elephantulus edwardii | reverse complement strand
GCAAGAGACTCAACGGCACATAACAACAACAACTTTCAGATGTATAGCAAGTAACTGAAAATACCATGGCTTGGTTCAGATATGCTTATGTCTTTAAACTGACATCCTTGCTTGTTATAATTTTTGCTTTGCCCACCACAAGGTGAATCACAAATTGAAATATATTTATATGGTGGAATATTACTCTGCATTAGAAAAACAAATGTCTTGTTGAGGACATGTGATATGTATGAATATCAAAACCTGATGCTCAGTAAAGGAAGTTAGGCAAAAAAGTCAATACTGTATTTAAGCAAAGTTCTAAAATTGCAAAACTGAACTATGATATTAGAAATCAAATCAGGGGTTAGCTAGTTAAGGTGGAGATGACAGCTGAGGGGCAGACAAACTCGTGCACTCCCCTCAAAACAGGGATGCCTTCCTGAAAAGGCCTGGGCCACAGATGTACCAGTCATCATGGGAGACAGCAGGTCCTATATGTTCAGAGAAGCTTCCACAAAGATTGTGCACTGCTGTCACTTTCTGTAGAGCCTGGATTTCAACTGGCACTTTGGCTCCATATCTGAGACCCTCTAAATATGGAAGTCTTTCAAACCTTGAGACTATTGACAAAGGACCTGTAGCACCTCCAAGCTGATTACTTTTGTTTTCAGAAACTTCTTAAAACAAAAATCACCTTTCCTCCCATTTGCTCCTTCCAGTTCAACCCTTTCTCAATCTCTCTCCCTTTCCTCTTTCATCCAACTGAAACCAGTGGGAAATGCTGGGATCCTTCTGAGCCGAAACCTTTAAAAATTTTTTTAATCTGATTTCAGAGAAGTATCTGTTGATCCCTCCATTGTCTGTGATAGAGCAAAAATCTCAGACCCGTAATTATCTCTTCCCCTGGCAGGCCTTAAGATGAAACAGACAGGAAGACCAGAGCGGATTCTTCTCAGATGCCACCTCTTAGCACTGGGCTTTGCGAGCCTATTATTTGGGGCGCTGCAGAAGACAAGACCCAATCCCACCAGGGATCAATGGGAAAATAAGCAGTTCTTCTGGAGAGACTGCCGTCTCCTGCAGTTGTCAGGCCTCCTTAGTAATGGCTATTTATCCCCACTTAATTGCTACCTGGGCTCCCCTGTTCTGTGCTGCCTGGCACTCCCCACCATTGTCACCGTAGGCAAACCTGAGAAACTGGCAGAGGTGCTGCATGCCCACCTGTGGCAGCTCATAGAGGCCAGAAATGCCCTCTGTGACCCTGGCGAGGTCCACAGTGGTGACTATGTTTTGGTCTGTCTCCTGGATGCATTACCTGCAGTCCACTGCATCCCTTCACATGTTGTTATGTGCCTTTGAGTTGCTTGCAACTCATAGCGACCCTATATACAATAGCCTGAAACCTGCTCTATCTTGTGCCAACCTTATTGTCTCTGACATACCTACCCTCATTACTCCAGGCACTGAATCAATAATCGAGAGTCTTCTTCTCTTACACTGCCCCTCCACCCTTCCAAACATGATGTCCCTCTCTAAAGTCTGGTCCCTTCTTGATGCCCAATGTATGTCAGATGAAGCCTCAGAATCCTTGCCTCCAAAGAGCAGCTTGGTTTCATCCTCTCCAGGGCAAACCTATTTGTTCTCCTGGCAGTCCAGGTTTTTTTATTACTCTTCTTCAGCATCACAGCTCAAAGGCATCAATATTCTTTCTATCATCCCTAGTCATTAACTAGCTTTATGACACATAGCAAGTAATGTCAAAGACTATGGCCTGGATCATGCACTCCTTAGTCCCCAGGCTGACATCGTTGCTCTTCAGTACTCTGATGAGGTCTCTGACAGCCAACTTTCCCAATGTAATTCATCTCTTGATTTCCTCGCTGCTGGTACCAAGAATATCTATTGATTGTGGAGCCAAGCAAATTAAAACTGTTAACAATCTCTATCACTTCACCATCTATCATAATGCTGCCAACCAGCCCACTGGTGAGAATTGTCCCTTCACATAGCTTACATATTAATTTTTCCCCACTTCCCTCTCTTACCATCTGTGGTATTACCCAAGTTGGATTTAATATATGTGTGAACCTTTCATCATCCCTTTATAACAGTGGCTTTATATCATAATTGTCCTTTTGTGCCTATGTCACACTGCATAATTTGTTCTGGTTCATTGTGCAGTATTTCACTAATTCTTAACTTTTTGGTGATGTATGATTCTTCATAGTTTCATTAGTCATCAGATCATTGATGAGACTTGGCTTGTTTCAAATGCTATGCTATTGTAAATAGTGTTGCAATAATGTGTATATATTAACTGGTGCTACTGCTCTTCTTTCTTTAGGATAAAACTAGTTAGTTATCCATGTGGAAGCAGACTGTTAGGCCTTTCTATCATGGAATCAATGGGTGAGTTTGAACCAGCAGCCTACCAATTAGCAGCTAAGAACTTAAATGTTGTGCCAGCAGGTCACCTTGATATAGAAACTATGTGGTCCCTCTAAAAGAGTTCTGGTAGTCTATTGGTAAGAAACTGCTGCAATCCTAAAGGTTGTAGTTTGTTGTTCTTGTTATGTGCCATTGAGTTGCTTGTGACTCATAGCGACCCTATGTATAAGAGCCCTAAACTCTGTTCTATCCTGTGCCAACCTCTCCTTCTCAAACACACTCATTCCCACAACTCCACTCACAGAATCGATCCATCTCATTGAAGGTCTTCCTCTCCTGCACCCTCCATCCACTCTCCCAAACATGATATCCCAAGGACCAGTCCCTCCTTGCAACATGCCTGAAGTATATCAGACGAAGCTTCAGAATCCTTGATTCCAAGGAGCATTCTGGCTTCACCCTCTCTAGGACAAACCTGTTTTTTCTCCCAGCAGTCCCTGGTATATTCAACACTCTTCTCCAGCACCACAGCCCAAAGGCATCAATTCTCCTTCTATCTTCCCTAGTCATTGTCCAACTCTCTGGCATATAACAAGTGATTGCAAAGACCACGGCCTGTATCAGACGCACCTTAGTCTCCAGCCTGATGTCATTGTTCTTCAGTACTCTTGAGAGGTCCCTCACAGCTGACTTTCCCAGTGCAATTCCTCTCTTGATTTCCTGGCTGCTGCTACCAAGAGTGTTGACTGTGGAACAAAGCAAACTAAAACTGTCAACTATCTCAATCTCTTCACCATCCATACTGATGCTGTCAATTTGCCCAGTGGTGAGAATCTTTGTTTTCTTGATATTGAGCTTCAATCCATACTGAAGACTGTAGTCCTTGACCTTCTGCAGCAAGCGCTTCAGGTCCTCCTCAGTTTCAGCAAGCAGGGTTGTGTCATCTGCATAACGCAGATTGTTGTTAGGTCTTCCGTCAATCCTGATGCCACATTTCTCCTTGTACACCCCAGTGTCTCAGATGATCTGTTCTGCATACAGATTGAAAAGGTATGGAGACAAAATTCGTCCCTGACAGAACCCCTTTCTTGATTTTGAACCATGCAGTGTCTCCCTGCTCTATTCTGACCAACTGCCTCTTGGTCCGAGGATAGGTTTCACATTAGCACAATCAAATGTTCTGGGATTCCCATTCTTCTCAGAGTCAGCCATCGCTTGCTGTGATCCACACAGTCAAAAACCTTTGCATAGTCAATGAAGCACAGATAGACATTCTTCCGGCATTCTCTGCTTTCTGCCAAGATCCATCTAACATTAGCTATAATATCCCTAGTACCATGACCACTTCTAAATCCAGCCTGCACATCTGGAAGTTTTCTGTTGGCATATTGGTCCAAACATTTTTGGATAGTTGAAATCCACCAGCTGCTCCACAGGAGAAAGGTGGGCAGTCTCCTCCCATGCAATTGACTGCCTCTGAAAACCCTATTAAGGTTCAGCTATGGGTTGGTTCCTACTCAACTATATACAACTACAACTCTTAAACTGTTTTATCATCTTTGCCTCTGGCTGCACTTTGTCTCACATACTTTGGGCATGTTACCAGGAAAAGTCATTACTTGGTGAAGGACATCGTACTTGAAAAGGTGGAGAGACAGACCCTCAATCAGGTGGACGGACACAGTAACTGCAGCAGTGGATGGCAGAAAAGTGTGTCAGAGATTGTGAGGCTGGCACAGGATGGGGCAGGTTTCAGATTCCTTGTTCATAGGTCACTATGAGTCATACTTGAGTAAACAACACCTAACAACAACAACAACACCATTTATAAAGGGAACTTTGGTGGCCTAGAGCATAGAGTTGGACTGCCTAATTCAAAGATAGTTTGTATCCACCAGCTGCGCCAAGGGAGCAAAGATGGATAATTTCCTCTCGTGCTATTTACAGCCTCTGAAAACCTGAAGAAGAGTTGGCTCAAATTCAGTGGCAATGAGTTTATATTTTGACTCTGAGAAAAAGAAGAAAGAGAAAGAAATGGATTAGCATATAAGTAAAAATAATACACACAATATTTACAAGTCAAATCACATGCTATTGTAATAAGGTCAATGCATCACAGCCAACTTTGAGACATGTAAATTAGCTTGAAATTTAAAAATAAAATATTGAACTTTCTACTGTGTGGATCACTACAAGCCATGGCTGACTCTAAGAATGGGAATCCCGGAACATTTGATTGTGTTTATGCGAAACATATCCTTGAATCAAGAGGCAATCGTCAGAATAGAGCAAGAAGACACTGCATGGTTCAAAATCGGGAAGGTGTCTGCCAGGGATGTATTCTGTCTCCATACCTTTTCAATCTGTATGCAGAACAGATCATCTGAGACGCTAGGCTGTACGAGGAGGAATGTGACATCAAGATTGGTGAAAGGGTCACCGATAACCTACATTATGCTGATGATACAACCCTGTTTGTTGAAACTGAGGAGGACCTGAAGTGCTTACTACAGAGGGTCAAGGACTGCATCCTTCAATATGGACTGAAGTTCAACATCGAGAAAACAAAGATTCTCACCACTGGGCCAACTGACAGCAACATTATGGATGGTGAAGAGATTGAGACAGTTGACAGTTTTAGTTTGCTTGGCTCCACAGTCCACACTCTTAGTACCAGCAGCCAGGAAATCAAGAGACAAATTGCATTGAGAAAGTCAGCCATCAGGATCAACCATCTCTCCAGAGTACTGAAGAGAAACAATGTCAGACTGGAGACGAAGGTGTGCCTGATCCGGGCCATAGACTTTGCAATTGCGTGCTATGCATTAGTGACTAGGGATGATAGAAAGAGAATTGATGCCTTTGAGCTGTGGTGCTGGAGAAGATTGTTGAATATACCATGGACTGCTAAGAGAACAAAGAGGTCTGTCCTGGAGAAAGTGAAGCCGGGCTGCTCTTTGGAGGCAAGGATTTTGAAGCTTCGTCTGACATACTTTGGGCATATTGCAAGGAGGGACCAGTCCTTAGAGAGGGACATCATGTTTGGGAGAGTGGAGGGACAGCACGGAGAGAAAGACCCTCAATGAGATAGATCGATTCAGTGACTGGGGCAATGAGAGTAGGTGTGTCAGAGACAGTGAGTTTAGCACAGGATAGAGCAGGGTTTATAGCTTTTATACATAGGGTCGCTATGGGTCACAAGCCACTCAATGGCACACAACAACAAAAATGTATCCTTTATTGTTGTTGTTATGCGTCATCGAGTCACTTGTGACTCATAGCTACCCTATGTACAACAGCCCTAAACTCTGCTCTGTTCTGTGCCAATTGCACTGTCTCTGACACACCCATCTTGATTACCCCAGTCACTGAATCAATCTACCTCATAGAAGGTCTTCCCCTCCTGTGCTGTCCCTCCACCCTCCCAAGCATGATGTCCTTCTCCAAGGACCTTTCTCTCCTTACAGCATGTCCAAAGTATGTTAGACGGAGCCTCAGAATCCTTGCCTCGAAGGAGCCACCCGGTTTAACCCTTTCCAGGATGAATATGTTTGTTTTCCTAGCAGGCCATGGTACTCTCAATACTTTTCTCCAGCACCACAGCTCAAAGGCATTGAATTGATTCTCCTTCTGTCCTCCTTGGTCATTGTTCAACTCTCTGATGCATAACAAGTGATAGCAAAGACCATGGCCTGTATCAGATGTACTTTAGTCTCCAAAGAGACACCATTGCATTTCAATACTTTGGAGAGGTCCCGAACAGCAGATTTTCCCATGGCAATATGCCTTTTAATTTCCTGGCTGCTGGTGCCAAGAGTGCTGACTGTGGAACCAAGCAAACTAAAGCTGTGAACAATCTCAGTCTCTTCAGCATCCATCCTGATGATGACAATTGGTCCAGTGGTGAGAAGTGACACTGAGCCTCAATCCATATTGGAGGCTGCTGTCCTTGACCCTCTGCAGCAAGCACTTCAGGTCCTCCTCAGTTTCAGCAAGCAGGGTTGTGTCATCTGTATAATGTAGATTGTTGATAGATCTTCCACCCAATTGTCCTCAGATAGATTCTGGCCCATGATGAACTCTTGTCTGGTGTCAGAATCGAATGCTCCCCATAGAATTTTCAGAGACAGATATCAATCCTCTGTGTGGGTTCAAACTACCAACCTTCCAGTTAGTACTTAGAATTTTAACAAAAAGTTTGTGTTAACCTGATGCTTGTGAGAAGTACTGAAACACAGGGAAATTTCACTTGCCTTATTACTTTTGGGAATTACTTTTAACATGGACTCAGTTCAACAAACAAGTCTTATTTTTGTTCTGATTTCATTGCTGATTAGTTTTCCTGGAGTTCACTGTTTGGGATGATTGGACCACTAAAATAAGAATTATATTGTGTTTAAGGACACCAGGAAGTGAAAGGACAATCCACAGGATGGTGAGATAACAGCTACTTAAGTGGCCTGAGAGACACTCTCTCTTGGTATAGTGAGAATGACTTTAAGACTCAAGTAGGATGAAAAAGGCTTTTGTGATTTTGTTCTTTTGTTTTTATTCATCCTTTAATACCGTATTGGTTATTGGTATTAGTTTCTCAGGAAGCTTAGTTTATAAGGTAAGAGGAAAGTCCAGGAGTAAATTTCTACTCCTGATGCTGTAACATTAGGAACGCTATCTCAGAGGCACTGTCTCGGCCCAGCTGTAACTTATCTCATGGTACCATTGCTTTTAATCTGTTGGTCGGCCGCAGAAAACTAGAGTGAACATTTGACGGCATTGCCTCTCTCATCTCCATATTTTTCTCTTGTTGTTAGGTGCCATCCAGTTGCCCACAATTAATTATGATCCTATGGACATCAGATCTGAACCTTGCCTTATCCTGAACCATCCTTTCCGTTACTACCATGCTCAGGTCATGTTAGTCAGTCACTGTGGCAATTCATCTTGTTGAAGGACTTCTTCCTTTTTACTGACCTTCTGCTTTCTCAAATTAATAATAGTAGTCCTTCTTCCAAGGACTGGCCCCTCCTGATAACATGCCTAAAGTATGTGAGATGAATTTTGGCTCTAAGGAGTACTCTGGCTGCACTTCCTTCCAGACAGACTTGTTTGTGCTTTTGGCAATCTATGGTGTAGTCAATATTCTCCTCCACCACCACCACCACAATTCAAAGATATTTATTCTTATTCAGAGTCCAACTTTTAGGCACATATGAAGCAATTTGAAAATATTGGGAGCACCTTAGGCTTTAAACTGACATCCTTGCTACTTAATGCTTCAAATAGGTCCATGACAGTAGATTTTCCCAATGCAACACACCCTTTTGTTATCTGAGTGCTGCTTTCATGAGTGTTAATTATGGACTCAAGAAAAATGAATTTCTGACAACTTCCATCTTTTCACCATCTATCACTCTGTTGCCTATTTTGTCATGTGATGAGGATTTTATTTTTATTTATATGAATATGTGAACCATATTGAAGATTGTCATTTTTTATTATCTTCTTCAATAAGTTCTTCAAGTCTTCCTCACTTTCCACAAAGTTATTTCACCTGCATAACATAAGTTGTTAATGAGTCTTCTTCCAATCATGATGCCACAATCTTTTTCATATAGTCTAGTTTCTCAAATGATTTGCTTATCATGCAGATTTAATAGATCTGGAGAAAAGATACAACCATGACACATACCTTTCTTGATTTTAAACCAAGCAGTGTCCTCTTTTTCTGTTCAGATAACTGCTTCTTGGTCTATGTACAGATTCCATATGAGCACAATGAAGTGCTCTAGAGTTCTCATTCTTCTCAATGTTAACCATAATATGTCATGATCTACATATCAAATGCCTTTGCATATTCAGTAAAACACAAGTAAACATCTTTCTGGTATCCTCTGCTTTCTGTCAAGATCTGACATCAGCAACGATATTCCTTATGCCACAGTCTCTTCTGAATCCAGCCAGAATTTTGAGCAAGATTTTGTTTGCATGTGATAGTAATTATATTATTTGAAGATTTTCACGTTCTACTAGATCACCTTCCTTTAGAATGGGGACAAATAGATATCTCTTCCAGTAACTTGACCAGATTGTCTTCCAAATTTCTTGGCACAGCTTATTAAACACATTGAGAATTACCTCTCTTTTCTGCAACACCTCAATTTGTATTCCATGAATTCTTAGAGCTTCATTTCTTGACAATCCATTCAATGAAATGTGAACTTCTTCCTACATTTACCATTAGTTCTTGATCTAAAATGATTTTATGTCAACTGATTCTCTGATGCAGTGATTGTGTATTCCTTCCATCTTCTTTTTTTTTATACAGTCACCTTTTATTGAACCAAATTTTTATCTGTGTAATAGATATCATTTGTAAATGCTTCTTGGTTTCTTCTACCAAAACTTTCTTTTATATTAGACATAAGGACATAAAGAAGGTAATTTATCATACTGTTGGGACCTTTAGTTATATCCAAATTTAAAAATATATTTCCATTTCCTTATGGAATATATCAACTTTGAGACAAGCATCCATCTGGAATTCTCAAAACTCTGTAATAGTGTACTCTTTCTTTTTAATTTTATTTTATTAATTTTAATGAACATTTACAGAGATTTTGGATTTTCATTCATTCATTGTTGCACTTTTTTTTTGCCCCCCTGCCCCAAGTTCACGCCTCTCTTTGAAAAGCAAAAGATAAATTTCTTCATTTGTATACAATCCCCCCGGCCCCAACCCTGCACCCCTCCCCTGCCCCAAATGCACTCCACTATGAAATCTTAATACCATACTCTTTCATATGAATTTATATATATAATGCCCCTGGCATTCTTTAGAATCAGCACAAGCCACGTGGCAGCAGAACTCACTATTGGCTTCCAAAACACATTCATCAAATACATCAAAGGTACTTTGACATGTTTAATACAAAAATATAATAGCTTTATAAATATATAATTTAACTCCATTTCCCCAACTCTCATTTTAAAGTTTTTTAGTTCC
>NW_006400107.1:243648-245212 GCF_000299155.1 Elephantulus edwardii | reverse complement strand
AATTTGCTGGAGATATTGGGTTAGAGAGTCAATAGTCTGTTTTTCCTGTCTTTTGATGTGTTTGCTTATTGCTATAAGTTGACCTCTGATTACTGCTTTCGCTGCTTCCCAGAGGTTTTGGCAAGTGGTGTTTTCATTGTCATTAGTTTCAAGAAACTTTTTAATTTCATGGTTTAAATCTGAGGGGTGAGATTGGTTTTCTTAATTCTCATGTTGGCCTCTACAACAATCTCATTTGGGATCAATGTGAATTCCTAATGCATTTGGCTATTAAGGCAACATTTTGATTGAGATCTTGCTAGATGTATGTCAACAATTTCTTGTCAAACTCACTGGAAAAAATTTACTTTGGTTTTGGTGTATTGTAAATCCCCTGAAGCTCTTGGAGATGTTTCGTGTGACAGGAAAAAAGGGCAAAGAGGGGAGCTGTTGAGAAGTTGAGAAGCATCACACTCTTCACAGGATGTGAGAATACTGCCAAATGGATGTTTCCTTCCACATATTTCTTTCAGTATTGACCATCTCTTCAGCCAAGAGAAGATGGTCAGGAATGCTCATTTGACTGCTCCGATAGTCTTCAGATACTTTGATGAGTGTCTTCTTGTTTTGATACTGTTGTTAATTGCCATTGAGTCAAGCATGACTCATAGCAGCCCTATGAACAAAAGGCCTGAAGCCTTTCTATAACCATTGTCATTTATCAAAGTTCATAATTTCCAGAGGCATGTTGTTTAGGAAGTGGATGCCACTCCTGCTTCCCTTCCATCTTCTTTTGATACTTCCTGCATTGTCCCACCTTCTTCCATGGGATCTTTCCGTATTGCATTTCAAGGTTGAATTTGTCTTTCAGTTCTTTCAGCTCAAAAAATGCTGAGAATCTTCTTTTTTGCTTTCTATTCCAACACTTTGCACATTTTAAATACAATATTTGCACATTCTGTTACAAAATTTTGGTTTGTCTTTGAAATCTTCTGTTCAACTCTCTTGCTTCAGAATGTCTTACTTCTGTAATGATGAAGAAAATGGAAAATAGTCTATGAGAACCAAAATATAACTTTGACTTTATCCCAACTGAATTTTAAAAGCATCTCAGGAATAGATTTGATGCACTGAACAATAATGACATCAAGATAGTTATCCATAAAGAAAGCAAAAGGTCATTACAAAGAAAGATGCCAGAAGAGAATTATAAATTGCTTTTTCTTATGTGTATACGACTGCAAGGGGGGAAAAAAGCACCGCATTACCTGGCAACCTAATCTTGACCCCTATGCAATGAACTACATTTTTCCCCTCAATTTTTTTATTTTTAATTTTAATGAAAATTTACAGAGACTGTGGATTTCCATTCTTTCATTGTTGCACTTTTCTCCCTGTCCCACCCCCAGTTCATTCTTCTCTTTGAAAAGTAAAAGAAAATTCTTTCACTGTTTTACATTCTCTCCCCCCAAGTCCACTCCACTATGCAGCCTTCGTTCTGGACTCCTGTCATGACAATAATACCTAATCACATATTCCTTTTAAACAGTTTTCTCCCTCATCTGTTTCAATGCAGTATATATTA
>NW_006400107.1:240972-242893 GCF_000299155.1 Elephantulus edwardii | reverse complement strand
ATTTTTAGAAATTAATTACCAGTGTATAAGATTAATCCTCTCCCTACTTGTTTATTTAAACTCTTATCGACCCTCTATTGAATTTTCAAGGCCATAAATCTTTATTTTTAATTGTGATTTTTAACAATTGTTTACAGAAGAGTTGAATTTTTATTGATTCATTGCTGTGTATCTTCCTCCCTCCCTCTGTCATAAATCTTTACAGAAAGATTCTGCCCATTTTTCTCATGTAGAGCGGATTTAAATCATTGACATTTCAGTTAGTAGCTTGATACCTTATACACTACTCTAAAATGTCCAGTTTCTCATAGAAATATGGCAGTGTTGGAACTATGCATTGTGTTTGTAAGGTGATACTCAGAATGGAATTGTGGCTGTTGACTGTGCCAACTACAAAAATGGGATAAGAACCTTCCAAACTAGTTGTGGTAATGCAACCAAGGGGCTTCATCCCACTCTTTCCTCTTTGTTGTTCATACTTTTAAATTTCTGTAATTGGCATCATCAGTATGGATGGTGAAGAGATTGAGATAGTTGACAGTTTTAGTTTGCTTTGCTCCATAGTCAACACTGTTGGTAACAGCAACCAGGAAATCAAGAGACGAAATGCATTGGGAAAGTCAGCTGTGAGGGACCTGTCAAGAGTACTGAAGAGCATCGACGTCAGGCTGGAGACTAAGGTGTGCCTGCTCCGGGCTATAGTCTTCACAATTACGTGCTATGCATCAGAGAATTAGACAGTGGCTAGAGATGATACAAAAAGAATTGATGCCTTTGAGCTGTGGTGCTGGAGAAGAGTGTTGAATATACCATGGACTGATAGGAGAACAAACAGGTTTGTCCTGGCTTCATCTGACATACTTTGGGCATGTTGCAAGGAGGGACTGGTCCTTGGAGAGTGACAACATGTTTGGCAGAGTGGAGGGATTGCGTAGGACAGGAAGACCCTTGATGAGATGGATCTATTTTGTGAGTGGAGTGGTGAGAATGAGTGTGTTTGAGACGGCGAGGTTGACACAGTATAGAACGGCGTTTAGAGCTCTTGTACATAGGGTCACTATGAGTCGCAAGCAACTTGATGGCACATTACAACAACAAACAGTAACATATTGAAAAGTTTAAGAGTAAACAAAGAAAGTAGATATGCATTGTCCATGTTGCCATGATTTCTACCCTCTCTGTTAGCTCCTGACACTCACTCACTCACTCACTGCCCTTGAGATGAATCTGGTGCATAAAGACCCTCCATTGGTTTCCCTGGATGTAAACCTCAGCAGGAAGACATTGTGCATCTCTCTGTTGAGGAGCAGCTGGTAGATACCAGCCACTGGTGAGGTGCAGCCTTTTGATTAGCACCAAAATCTCTTTTTCCACGTTGCTGGTTGCATCACTACCCAGGAGGCCATGGCCATGTTTTTCCAGGAATTTTATTCCACCAGCAGCTCCTCTAAGATTTACAGCCTTGGAAACTCATGGAGACCAGTCGTATATGAACTAGATGGCTTGGAGAATGACTATCCCCACTGGCAACTGCAGGTGCCTTTCCCTGTAGTATTGGGTGCATTCCAAGTGTCTCCAACTCCAAGTCACCCACATATAAGAATGAAATCCATTGTGGACCGACTGGAACATTTATTCACTGTTGGTGGGAGTGTGAAATGGTGCAACCACTGTGGAAAGTGGTGTGGCTCTTTCTCAAAAAGTTGCAAATAGAGATACCATTTGACCCAACAATTCCACTACTGGGAATATACCCCAAAGAGACCGTAACTGTCACCCCAAGCAGATATATGCACATCCATGTTTATTGTAGCTTTGTTCACAATAGCAAAGAGTTAGAAACAACCTAAGTGCCATCAACAAATGAATGGATAGAGAAGCTGTGGTATATTCACACAATGGAATACTACGCTGCATTGAA
>NW_006400107.1:235829-240572 GCF_000299155.1 Elephantulus edwardii | reverse complement strand
AAAGTGCAACAATGAATTAATGGAAGTCCAAAATCTTTGTAGATGTTCACTGAAATTAATTTTAAAAAAATAATAATAAAAACATTAAAAAAAAAAGAATGAAACCGTGCCTGATTCTCTGCAATCCCTGCTGTGCTTAATTGTTGCAGCCTGTGTTGTCCAACTTGTTGAGGATCTTTTTCACTAACTCTCTTTTTGGGTTGGTTTTTTTCTTTTTCATTCTCCTTAAGTTGGAACCTACTTATGGCTGACGCTCCAGTGGGTTTTCAGAGGCTGTAACTCACAAGAGAGGAGATCAGCCATCTTTTTGAAAAGAAGCAGCTGGTAGCTTCTAGCCACCTGATGGAACAACTTCATACCCATTACACTACCAGAGCTTCCTGTTTAAAAAAAAAGTCACATTGAAATGTCACAATAGCTATGGAAAATATATTCTCTAGGAATAACTGGACAATTAAGTGTACCAATATATTGCTAATCGTACCATTTATTAGAGAAAAATGTAAAGAAACATTAATGCCAAAGAAGGGATACATTAAAAGAAACTTTGACTCATTAACAAAACAGCAAACTATAAATTCTTCAGGTGATATTTATGTAGATTATTATATCATAAATGGAAAGAACAAAATAAAACAATTTTATTTCTTCCATAGAGAAAGATTCTAATCTTTGAAAGCAAAACATGGTACATGTTTGAGAGATCATTTGGAGCAGGTTACAAAAGAAGTAACACATGCTTGTAATCACCACAAAGGAAGAGTCAAAAAAAGATGTCCACACCAAGAAGGAAGAACAGGTACATGCCAATTCACTTTTTTTTAAAATAAAATGACCGAAATCCAAAGCAAAGTCTTTACTGGTTTGCCATATTTTCTGTTTGGAGTTTTGCTATGTCCCTGAAATCCAGGTCACTGTTCTTCAGATACCAGTGAGTGTCTGTGGTGGACAAAGTTCAGCAGAGCTTTCACAGGAAGACAGACTAGAAAGAAAGGCCTGCTTAGTGCACTTCCAGAAATTAGCCAATGGAGAAAAGTTTGCTGAATATCCATAGCTCAAATATTTTAATAGTTTTATATTTTTTATTAATAATAAAAGAATATAATTTTCTAAATAATAGTATTGGTTGAGAGTATACATAGCAAAATCAACCTGTACAGCCATGCTCAATTACTTGTCATTGATTGCAACCACCCTCACCTTCCTCACCCTGTTCTTCCTTTATTTAGAAATACGCTGGCCACGAAGCTTCATATCTAATCTTTTTTTTTTTTCATAGAACAGATTATCCGGGAGGCTGGGCTCTATGAAGAGAAATGTGGGGTCAAGATTGGTGGACGATTTATCAACAACCTGCGTTAGGCGGATGACACAACCCTGCTTGCTGAAACTGAAGAGGACCTGAAGCGCCTGCTGCAGAGTGTCAAGGACTGCAGCCTACAATATGGATTGAGGCTCAATGTCAAGGAGACAAAGATTCTCACCACTGGACCAATTGGCAGCATCAGGATGGATGGTGAAGAGATTGAGATTGTACACAGCTTTAGTTTGCTTGGCTCCATAGTCAACAGTCTTGGCACCAGCAGCCAGGAAATCAAAAGGCGCATTGCCATGGGAAAGTCTACTGTTAGGGACCTCTCCAAAGTACTGAAGAGCAATGGTGTCTCTCTGGAGACTAAGGTGTGTCTGATACAGGCTTTGGTCTTCCCAATCACTTGTTATGCATCAGAGAGTTGGACAATGACCAAGGAGGATAGAAGGAGAATTGATGCCTTTGAGCTGTGGTGCTGGAGAAGAGTATTGAGAATACCATGGACTGCTAGGAAAACAAACAGATTTGTCCTGGAAAGGGTTAAACCAGGTGGCTCCTTGGAGGCAAGGATTCTGAGGCTCCATCTAACATACTTTGGACATGTTGTGAGGAGAGACCGGTCCTTAGAGAGGGACATCATGCTTGGGAGGGTGGAGGGACAGCGCAGGAGAGGAAGGCCCTCTATGAGGTGGATTGATTCAGTGACTGGGATAATTGGGATGGGAGTGTGAGAGAAGGTGTGATTGGCACAGGACAGAGCGGAGTTTAGGGCTGTTGTACATAGGGTCGCTATGAGTCGTAGGCGACTCGATGGCACATAACAACAACAACAACAACTAACAACCTTTTGAACAACGACTTCTCGTTATCCTTGACTACTTTCACGCATTACACAAAGTCCACCAAGGATAAAAGAAAATCATTTCACCATATCACTCTCTGACATGTAAAATCATCTTTATTCCCCCCCTTTTTGACTGTTTATTATACTTGAGCAAAGTTTATAGAGCAAATTAATTTCTTTACATTTTATGACACTGATTGCTGTATCAACAATGCAACTTCCCGATTCCTTGTTTTCCTGCCTAATAAATAAGATTTATTCCATATTAAATATTGACCTTTGATATTTTATAGTTGATTTTTCTTTTTTTATTGTGACTTTAATGAAAGTTTACAGAAAAGTTTACATTTTCCTCCCTACCTGCTACAGTTCATTTTTTTTTAAAAATTCATTCATTGTTGCATAATTTCCTCCTTACCCCTCCCATTCTTTTCCCGGTTCATTTTGCTCTGCACCTCTAATTCTGGAATGTTGTCCTACAAATAATGTCTTATTATATATTCCTTTTAAACAGTTCTTTCCTTTTTCTGTTCCAATGCAATGTTCATTATTAATCCCCTTTTCTTGGTTTTCCTCCAACCCCCATATCCCTTGTTCTATAATAGTGGTGTTATACAGTATTTGTCCTTTTGTGACTGAGATATTTCATTCAGCATAATGTCCTCCAGGGTCACCCATGTTGTGTAATATTTTATGAGGTCCTCGTTTTTCAGTACTGAGTGGTATTCCATTGTATGAATATACCATAGTTTTTCTATCCATTTGTTGATGGACACTTGGGTTGCTATTGTGAATAATGCAATAATAAACATGAATGTGCATACATCTGCTTGAGTGGAAGCTCTGGTTTCTTTAGGGTATATACCTAGTAGTAGAATTGCTTGGTCAAATGGTATTTCTATTTCCAACTTTCTTAGAAAGCTCCAGGCCGCCTTTCATAGCAGTCGTACCATTTTACATTCCCACCAGCGGTGAATTAGAGTTCCAATCTCTCCACCACCTCGCCAGTATTTATTGTTTGTTGTCTTGTTGAACTTTGTTATTGTTACTGGGCTGAGATAATAGTTCATAGCTGTTTTGATTTGCATCTCTGTGAGAGCTAGGGATTTTGAACATTAATCTTTTTGCCATCTGAATGTCATCTTTGGTGAAGTGCCTTTTCATATCCTGTGTCCATTTTGTGATTGGATTGTCTACATTTTTCTTGTTGAAGTTCTGGAGGGTTTTGTTTGTTTGTTTGTTTGTTTGTTTGTTTTAGAAAATGTATACTTGGTATTAACAGGGTTGAACATATTCTTTTTTTTTTTAATTTCCATTCATTAATTGTTACACGTTTTCCTCCCTGTCCCTCCTCCCCTCCAAGTTTACTTTTTTCTTTGGAAAAAATAGTTCTTTCATTGTTATACAGTTCCTTCCCACCCCAACCCATGACCACGTTACTATGCAACTCTTATTCTGGACTCTTGTCATGTCAATAATACCTAATCATAAGTTCCTTTTATACAATTCTCTCCCTTGTCTGTTTCAATGCCATGTATCCCCTCTTTTCTTAGCCCCCCCCTCCCAAATCACCATATCAGTCCTCTTCTATAACATTGGCATTATATAGTATTTGTTTTTCAGTGACTGAGATATTTCACTTAGCATAATGTCCTCCAGGGTCACGCATTTTGCATAATATTTCATGAGTTCTTTGTTTTTCAGTGCTGCAGAATAGTCCATTGCATGAATATACCACAGCTTCTCTATCCATTCATTTGTTGATGGGCACTTGGACTGTTTCTAACTCTGCTATTGTGAACAAAGCAGCAATAAACACGGGCGTGCCTATCTGCTTGGGTGGCAGTTATGGTTTCTTTAGGGTATATTCCAGTAGTGGAATTGCTGGGTCAAATGGTATTTCTATTTGCAACTTTTTGAGAAAGTGCCATACAGCCTTCCAAGTTCTGGAGTATTCTATACATTTTAGATAGAAGGGACTTATCAGATATATCATTGCCAAATAATTTTCCCAGTCTGTGGGTTTCCTTCTCACCCTGGTAGAGGAGTTTTTTGATGTGCCTAGGGATTTTCCTTTCCTTTATTTTATGTTGGTTTATTTATAAAGTTCAAATACCTTGTTTTTCACATGAGATCTTACCCATTTCCTTCACACACCCCATCTCCACCCATCAAATTGTGTGACCCTTTGATTAATTCCCTTTCACCTTCCATCCTCACCCATCTGCTTCCATCTTCTCCCTTCATGGATCCTTGTACTTGTTCTACAATAATGATCTTATACAATGTTTATCTTTATGGGACTGAGATAGTTCACTTAACATAATGCTTTCCAGTCCCTCCCATGTTACGTAATAATTTACAAAATCATTGCTCCTGTGTGCTGCGTAGTATTCCATCTTGTGAATGTATTATAATTTCTCAATTCATGGGGAGCTCTGATGGCCCAGTGGCAAGAAACTGCAACTACAATCCCAGAGGTGCACGGTTCCAATCCACCAGATGCTCTGCTGGGGAACGAGGGGCCATCTCCTCCTGTACCAGTCAGATCTGATTTGACCATACACGCACACAAAAATAATAAAAT
>NW_006400107.1:221200-234814 GCF_000299155.1 Elephantulus edwardii | reverse complement strand
TTTTTTCCCAGTCAGTAGGTTTTCTTGTACAAAGAGATGTGATTCTTAGAAGGTCCCATTTGTCTATTTTATTCTTTCCTGATTTTAGGTTTTTCCAATATGCTCTAAAGACTGTTTGTGTGTGGATTAGGGCTTCTAGAGTTCTTCTTAGATTTTATCTAATGAATTTTATAGTCTTTGGTTTTATTTCTAGGTCCTGATCCATCTTATATAAGTTTTTATATAAGGTGTGAGACGTGGGTCTTGTTTAAGTTTTCTACAGATGATTTTCCAATTGTGCCAACACCATTTGTTAACTTAGCTGATTCTATCTCTTTCTCAAAGGTCAGTTAGATAGGTAGATGAGCTGATTTCTGGGTTCTCAATTCTATTCCACTGGTGTTCTATGTATCTGTTGCTGTACCAATATCATGCTGTCTGGACCATCACAGCTGTGTAGTAGTGTTTGAGATCAGGGAGTGTAATCTACCTAAATTGTTTCTCTTTTTCAATAGTGTTTTGCTTATTCAGGGTCTTTTTCTATTCCAAATACAGTTGAAAATTCCTTTTCCATCTTGTTGAAGAATGGAATTGGTATCTGTATTATGTGAGACAGAGCTTCAAAATCCTAGCCTCCAAGGAGAAACTTGATTTTATCCTCTCCAAGACAGATCTATTTGTTTTCTTGGCAGTCCATGATATGTTCAAGACTCTTCTCCAGCACCACAAATCAAAGGCATTGATTGATTAATTATTTTTCTGTCATACTTAGAAGCGTAACAAGAATTGCAAAGACCGTGGCCTGGATTAGGTGCACCTTAGTCTCTAGACTGACATTGTTGCTTTTCAGGACTCCAGAGAGGTCCCTGACAGCAGATTTTCCCAATGCAACTCGTCTTTTGATTTCCTGACTGCTGGTGTTAAGAGTGCTGATTGTGGAGCAAAGCAGGCCATAATTGTTAACAACCTCGACTTTTCTCCATCTCTCTTGGTGCTGCCAATTGTCTCAGTGGTAAGAATATTTGTCTTCTTGATGTTGAGCTTCAATCCATATTGAAAACTATAGACCTTGACCTTGTGCAGCAAGTGCTTCAGGTCTTCTTCAGTTTCAGCAAGCAAGGTTGTGTCACAGGCATAAGGTTGTTGATGAGTCTTCCTCCAATCTTGATACCACATTTCTCCTCATAAAACCCTGCTTCCCGAATTATCTGTTCTGCATATAGATTGAAAAGGTATGGAGAGAGGATGCACCTATCATGCATCCTTATCTGATTTTTAACCATGCAGTGTTCCCCTGCTCTATTTGGAAGACTGCTTCCTGGTCCAAGTGTAGGTTTCACATAAGCACAATCAAGTATTCTGGGATTTCCATTATCCTCTAGGTTAACCACAATTTCTTGTTATCCATATAGTCAAATGCTTATGCACAGTCAATGAAATACAGATAGACCTCTGGTACTCTTTGCTTTTTGCCAAGATCCATCTGACATTGGCAATAATGTCTGTAGTATCATGACCCTTCCTAAACCCTGCTTGTGTTTCTGGCAGTTCTCTGTCAATGTACTGTTCCAGTCATTTCTAGATAATTTTCAGCAGGGTTTTGGTAGTGTATGACAAGCCTTTCTCCTAGTTCTTTGATAAGAACAAGTGCAGACTTTTTTTATTTTATTTTTTTATCTATTATGACTAGGGAGGATAGAAGGAGAATTGATGCCTTTGAGCTATGGTGCTGGAGAAGAGTATTGAATGTACCATGGACTTCCAAGGAAACAATAGATTCATCCTAGAGAGGGTTAAACCAGGCTACTCCTTGGAGGCAAGGATTCTGAGGCTTCGTCTGGCATACTTTGGACAAGTTGTAAGGAGGGACAAGTCCTTGAAGAGGGACATCATGCTTGGGAGGGTGGAGGAACAGTGCAGGAGGGGAAGAAGACCCTAGTCTATGAAGTGGATTGATTCAGTGACTGGGGTAATCGGAATGGGTGTGTCAGAGGTAGTGCGACTGGCACAGGATAGAGCAGGGTTTAGGGCAGTACATAACAACAACAACATTGTAAACTGAGTACTAATCCATTATCCTGGACCTCTGGTGGCCTAGTGGATAAGGAGTTGTGCTCCCATTCCAAAGACAGGTAGGGTTTTTTTTGTTGTTGTTTTTTTTATTTGTTTTGGTTTTTTTTATAATTTTTTTATTTTTTTATTTACAGAGGTTTTGGATTTCCATTCATTCATTCATTGCCACAATTTTCTCCCTTCCCAGCCCTCCCCAGCAGCTCACTTCCTCCTCTGAAGAGAGAAAAAAAAAGGAAAAAATTCCTTCATTAGTATACAATTCCCACGTCCCTTCCCCCCACCCCCCACCCCTAGTTCACTTCTCTATGCAATCTTAATTCTGGATTCCTGTGCTAACCATGATACTCAATCATATATCACTTCTTGAAACAGATGAGGGAAAGACAGGTAGTTTGAGTCCAACAGCTATTCCATAGGAGAAAGATGGACAATCTCCTCTTATGCAATTTGTAGCCTCTGAAAACTTGATGGAAGGTTAACTATGGATAACTTCCAACTCAAGGACAAGGAGAGTTATTTTAGTTGTTGTTGTTGTTTGTTTTAAGTTTGGTGGGGCTTTTGTATTCTTTGGTCAAGTGCTCCTTTGGAGTATCTTTCAACTATAAGATGCCCCTAAGTCCCAACTATGTAGAAGATCTGAGACCTTCTGCTAATGATCTCCAGGGTCTTTTGCAGTCTATGCTTTCTTTTTACCTATTTTTTTTCTGGTTTGTTTGGGTTTTTCCAACATTTGCAGTTCTACGTTTGATCCTTGTGTGTAGCTATTTAAACCAAGCCTAACTAGCTTTTGTCTAATTTATTCCATTAATGGTGATCCCATGCATTACAGAGAACTTCTCTGTAAAAATTTTTTGGCTTTAATCTTTACAAGTGAGTTCTAATGGCCTAGTGGTAAGGAGATATGCTATCAACTTGAAAGCACACTGTTTTAATACACCAGCTGCTCTTCAGAAGAAAGATGGGCAATTTCTTTCTGCACAATTCATAGTCTCTAAAAACCCACCAGATATTCAGGTACAGGTAGGTTCCTAGTCAATGGTACACAGAACCACCACCACAATCTTTACATAAAAGAGTCCTAGTGTTGTTGCTGTTGTTAGGTGGGATTTAGTCAACCACAACTCACAGTTACCCTATGAACAACAGACAACCCTGTCCTATTCTCATCTCCGATATACTTAATCTCATTACTATAGTCGCTGTGTCAGTCCATCTCATTTAGAGTCTTTCTCTCTCTTTCACTGACCCTACACCTTTCCAAGTATGTAGTCCTTTTCTAAGGACTGGCTCCTCTTAGCAACCTGCCCAAAGTATGGAGGATGAAGTTTCACACTCCAAGGAACACCCTGGTTGCAGTTCTCTCATGACAGATACACTTGTTCTTCTGGCAATCCGTGGGATAGTCAATACTGTTTTCCAGTCTCACAACTCAAAGCCATCAATTCTTCTTTCATCCTTACTGATTATCCAATTTTCAAATATATTACAAGCATTTGAAAAAGCCAAGTCTGTAACATATCAGGCTGCTAAGATGTACAACCTCCTTTTATAAAGATTCACAGCCTCAGAAAGTTAATGGAAGCTCACCAGGAGTCAATTGTCTGTATGGTAGTAAAAGTGATTATTATTACGAACCTAACAGTTGGTGATTCAAAACTGCCCAACAGAGCTGTTTCCATGAAGAATATAGCCAAGAAAACCCTATAAAGCAGTTCTATTCTATAATGCATACAACTTCCGTGAGTCAGTATTGACACAATGCAACTGTCAACAATAAACACTATGGAAACAATTTTCTTCTGCAGAACCCATAGGTGGGTTTGAACCACCAACCTTTAGGCTAGCAGCCATTCACAAATCACCCTCAACACCCAAGCTCCGTATGAAAGTGCCTACATGACAGAAAGAAGCAATGCAGCTTTATTAAGGGAGGAACTCAATCAATGCTTTCTCTCATCCAAAATAAGAATAGCTGCCTCCTAAACATTAAAACAGAAGGTAAAATGTCCTCACTCCCCACTGCTCAGGGCAGTGTGGTGCAGCAGGGGTTAAGCTGGCTTCCTGTCTGGTTTGGGGAGCCCCAGTGGGAGGCTCCTCCTGGAATGGGTGCAGATACCAGCCATGCTTTGCTGATTACAATCTCCTACACCATGGAGGCACTGACTAGGTTTGACATAATCGGCTCACAGCCTCTGCCTGTGCTCTTTCACAAACAGGCCATTTTCACATCTTTTTTCATGAAATCCGACAAGCGGAAAAATAATTAATGTTACCTCAGCCCGACAATGACCCTGGCTCTGATTTTAAAAGAAAGCACGTTGCATAAACTGCCATTTAATTGAGGCCTGAGGGCAGACCCCACATACTCTTGTATTGGTTCTGCCTCCCTGGCCAAGGGTAGCTAAGACTTTCTTGAGATGGAGGACCCTTAGCCTCTGAGTATGACTCAGTTTCAGGTTCAAAGAACTTCCCTAAAGTGTTCTGATTCTGGGGTTTAGCAAGCACAGGCTGGTTGTACCTATTAGATAATTCTACAAGCTCCTGTTGGTTGTCCTCATTTTATTGATAAAGACAAAGGACTTCTTCTTTGCAGAAGACACAACATTTAAAACTATAATTATGCTTAAATAGGATTTTTTTCCTTCTCTTTAAAAAAATACAAAAACTCTCCATGACTGGTGTGTTCTGTTATAAAACTCTACAGTACTGGTAGGGATGTGAAATGATGCAGACACTTTGGAAAACTGACAGTTCCTCAAGAAAATTAAACATGGAGCTATCATGTGACCCAGAAATTTCATTTATTAAAGGTGTATACTGATGAGGAATTAAAAGACACCTACACGAAACTTGTACCTAAATGTTCATAGCTGCATTATTCACAATAGACAAAATCACCCAAATTCCCATCAGCTGGTGAATAAACAAACAAAATGTGCTATATCCATTATTGAAACAATGGACTACAATGGAGTACATGCCACAGAGGGCTGAACCTTAAAAACATAGTAAATTAAAGAAGTCTGTCACAAAAGCCACTTACATGATTCCATTAAAAACCACATACATGGTTCCATACACATTATGTAAACTGTCCCTAATGGGCCAGTACAGAGACCAAAGTAAGGCAGATTTAGTGACTGCTTGGGGGAAATGCAGAGACTCGGAGGTAAGAGCTAAACAGTTTGGGGCACTTCTTTTCTCAGGTACTAAAAATATTCTAAAACTGATTTCTGATGATTGTACAACTCTGTGAGTACATTAAAATGAATTATATACCTTTTAAAAGCTGTGTACACTAATCTTACTCCAAAAACATGATTATTTAATTGTATTCCAAGACATCTAGTAGTTTTCAAGGTCTTTTCTTTTACTGTCTACTTATCTATATAAGGCTGGGATTCCTCAGCAAAACAACACAGAGAAACAGGTTGAAGACAAAAGACAATATGCTGTGATATTCCAGCTGATTAATTTTAATCAAGCTATTAAAGGGATTCTCAAAAAAAGATGCTTGTTTGATTCAGTATTTTTAGGGGAGGAAAAGAGTAATCTATATATTTACCCTTTAAAAACTGAAAAAACGAAAGAAAGATAGTTAAGTACCATCCACAATCCAAGCAATGCAGATAAGTACTACTCCTACGCAGGGGGTCAACAGATTCTGAAAATCCACTGGTCAGTCAGTTATGAGTTAGTTTTGAATCAATGACTATGAGAGAGAGAATTTGTATAGACTTCTACCTGATCTTTCCTCTTAACTCCTTCAATTTCAAGTCCTGTGATCCTGAAGTTGTGAAAGAGGACCAACTCTAGTAAGGTTGCCCCTTCCTTCACTGTCCTTCCCTGTCCTCTTGTGCAAATATATACATGTACATTAAAGTCACGACAAAGGGAAGGAATTATGAAAAGAGTTGAACAAACAAGTTCAAAGGTGGCTCCAGAAGACAAAGTATTATAACGGAATATGCAAAAAACTGGAATTATGAAACCAAAAGGAAAGAACACTGGTCATTTCTCAAGCTGAAAGAAATGAAAACCAAATTCAAGACTCAGTGCCAACACTAAATGAGTCTTTGAGCAAAATCTTGAATGATACAGAAAATATCATAACAAAATAGAACAAATACAGAGTCTTTTACAATTGATCAATATTGAAAGTATTCAAGAAGTAGCATATGATAAAGAACCAATGGTAAGGAAGGATGATGTTCAAGCTTTACTGAAGGCATTGGCAAAAAACAAGGTCCAGTGAATTGATAGAACACCAATTAAAGTATTTCAACAAACAGATAACAGCTCTGGACATGCTCACTGGCCTATGCCATGAAATATAGAAGGTAGTTACCCGGCCAACTGACTGGAAGAGATAAATATTTATTCAATATTTAAAGAATATGTTCGATATTTAAAGAATATCTTTAAAGGTGATCCAACAGAATGTGAAAGTTACCAAACAATAACAGTAGTAGCATATCCAAGTAAAATTTTGCTGAAGATTATTCAAAAGATTGGAACAGTACATCAACAGAAGGTTGGCAGAAATTCAAGTTGGATTCAGAAGAGGTCATGAAATAGAGGCTATAATTGAGAATGCCAGATGGATCTTGGTTGGAAAAAAAGATAATACCAGAAAGATATTTATTTGTATTTTTATTGACTGTGCAAAGACATTTGACTGTGTAAATAAATCATAACAAATCATAGTTAATGTTGAGAGGAATAGAAATTGTAGAACACTTAAATGTGCCCATGAGAATTCTATACACAGACCAGGAAGCAGTTGTCTGAACAAAACAAGGAAATGCTGTATGATTTAAAATCAGGAAATGTGTATGTCAGGCTTGCAACTTTTCTTCATTCCTATTCAATCTGTACAGAAAGCAAATCATTCGAGAAACTGGACTATATGAAGAAGAATGTGGCATCAGGAATGGAGAAAAACTCATCAACAAACAATATTTTGCCTTGCTTACAAAAAAAGTGAAACAGACTTTCACTCTGGATTACATCTCAATTTCAAGAAAACAAAAATCTTCACCACTGAATTAGTAGGCAACATTAAGAAGATGGAGAAAAAGGTTGACACTGTCACTAATTTAATTTTATTTAGGTCTGTCATCAATACCCAGGATAGCAGCAGTCAAGAAATTTTGCATTACATATTACATTGAGAAAATCTGCTGTCAAGGATTTTTTTAAAGTGCTAAAGGACAAGAATATCAGTTTAAATGTGTCAGGACTGTAAATTTTTTTCATACCCATTCAGTCTGTATGCTGAGCAAATCATTCGAAAACCTAGACTATCTGAAGAAGAATGTGGCATCAGAAATGGAGGAAGATTCATCAGCAACCTATGTTATGTCTTACTTGCAAAAGGTGAAGAAAATTCAAAGGATTTACTGCAGGACATCAATGAAAGATGTATACGATCCAAGCCATGATATTTTCAATTGCTCTCTATGTCTCTGAAAATTGAATAAGGAAGACTAGAGAATTGATGCTGTTTGTGATGTCAGAAAAAAGTCCTACAAACTGTTGAAAAAACCAAGCAAATTTTAGTGAAATTTTGTCTCATATACTTTGGTATGTTGTCAGAAGGATCTAGACCTTGAAAAAAGACATCATGGTCATATATAGTACAATTTTTAAAACTGAAAAATTCAGGAAGATAGCTACTACCATCTTGATTATGTTCATCAGGAATCTATGCCTGGATCAGGAGACTGTTGTGTGAACAGAGCAGGGGAACACTGTATGGTTTAGAATTGGAAAAGGAGTTCCTCAGGGATGTATTCTATCTCCATGCTTGTTCAATCTATATGCTGAGCAAATTATCCAAGAAGCTTGACTCTATGAAGAGGAATGTGGCATCAGGATTGGAGGGAGATTCATCAATAACCTGCACTATGCAGATGACACAACCTTGCTTGCTGAAACAGAGGAGGATTTGAAACACTTGCTGCAGAAGATCAATGCAGCCTTCAGTATGCATCTTAATAGCAAGAAAAAATGAAAATTCTTACCACTGGACCAATAGGCAGTATCATGATGGATGGAAAGGGGATTGAAATTGTCGACATCATCTTGCATGGATCCACAATTAACACCCTTGGTATGAGCAGTCAGGAAATAAGAAGACACATTGCAATGGGGAAATCTGCAGTCTAGGGACCTTTTCAAATTATTGAGGAGTAGGGATGTCAGTTTGAGGATTAAAGTGCACCTGATTCAGGCCATAGTCTTTCTGATTACTAGCTATGCATCTGAGACCTGGAAAATTAATAGGAATGACCAAAAAAGAATTGATGCCTTTGAGCTGTGGTGTTGGAGAAGAGCATTGAACATCCCACGGATGGCCAAGAAAATGAATAGATATGTCTTGGTCTCCAAGACATGGTCATATATAGTACAATTTTTAAAACTGAAAAATTCAGGAAGATAGCTACTACCATCTTGATTATGTTCATCAGGAATCTATGCCTGGATCAGGAGACTGTTGTGTGAACAGAGCAGGGGAACACTGTATGGTTTAGAATTGGAAAAGGAGTTCCTCAGGGATGTATTCTATCTCCATGCAAGAATGATGAGGCTTTGCCTCACAAACTTTGGACATATTGCTAGGAAATGCTATTCCTTGGAGAGGGACATAATGTTGGGAAGGGGAGAGAATTGGCAAAGGAGAGGAGGACCTTCAACCAGATGGATTGACAAAGTGACAGTCTCTTGTGTGTTAAGTAGTGGATGGCACATGACAGAACTAGGTTTAGATCTTTTGTTCATTGAGTCGCTATGAGTCGTATTCAACTCAATAGCACCTAACAACAACATCTTATTTGTTGAACAACTAGTGTTGTAAGACATTTTTATGCTGGAAGTTATGATGGCCTCTAGCATCTTGAGGAGGGACACGCAGAAAACGGTTGGGGCTCTTATGGCTTTCTTTTTCATCTCAAGTGGGTGTCAGCAGATGGGACTTGCCAGATGATATGGGGGTTTCTGGCTAACAGTTCACAGCATTTGGGTGTGCAGGAATTTTTAAATGCTGTAGGGCCCTCAGAGCTACAGCCCTTGGGTCTGGTTTTATTGGTTTTGGTTAAACATTTTTCTAGGTGGTATAGCACTGGTCTGTTGATTTGCTATACAGAGGTAACTCATGGTTGCTATGAAGCTGAACACTGTGACCCTGATGTGTCAAATGTAATATTGGTCACCCAGGGTGGACAGTGTTTGGTGGAGCTCCCTGATTAAAACCAGCTTGGAAGAAGGAGTGGCATCCATTTCCATAAACCCTGCGAACTTGAAGAAATGAAGAAAAGTTATAATACATACAAGTGTTCATGTCTTTCATTCATAGGGTCACTATGAGTCGTCTACAACTTGACCACACTTAACAGCAACAACAGGGTGTGATAGTAATGAGAAGCAGTGAAACTTCAATTATGTTAATTTACTGATTATTAAAGGAGCAATATTTACTATTTTTTTAAAATGTGTGCATCTATCATGAATATATAAAATAAGTACAGACCTGAGAGAATAACAGTAGATGACAATATTTGTCTCCAATCTCAAACCCCTTATAATGACAAATAAAGTGGTTCAAATAAAGAACAAACTTAAAATAACAAATAAAATCAGGTACCATCATTGGGCCAGAAATCATAAAGAGTTCCTAGAGAAGAAAGAAATGAATCAGACAAGAAACTCTGAAATTATAGAGAGGAAATAAACCCACAGAAACCCAAAACGCATAGTAAATTATTCAATTCATTCTCTTATTTACACCTAATTTTATAAATCCCTCAAAGCAAAAAGTGTTTTGCATTTGTTTTCAAATGTTGGCACATACTCATAGTTAGCTCTATTGGGCTAGTGGTAAGAAGATGTTCTGCAATCTTCAAGACTCAAAGTTCAAATCCACCAACTGCTCCATGAAAGAATGATGAGCAACCTCCTTTCATGAGATTTACTGCCTCTGAAAACTCGCTGGAGGGTCAGCTATGAATCAGTTCCAAATTGACAACAAACAACAGCAACATACATAGCAAGACTTGATGTGAAGCTACTTGTAGACTTTGTTGATCTCATTTTGTGTGAATGAGCATGTATATCTTGGAGCAAAGATTATTTTTTTTAGTCCAAACACAAAAATATAATTGCTCAATGAGAAAATATGTACATAGCCAGAAAGAAATATCAAGATTCATACCACATGCATTTTAAAGGAATAATTGACAATCCACAGCCACACAATAAATTGTCATTTTTCATCCAATAAACACTTAACTGAGGCTAATTTGGTGGCTGTGGCCTCTTATTTAAGGCAGTTGTGATTCATTGCCAGGCCTTTTGAATCAACAGTCCTTTACTGGGTTGTTGTGTTGTTGGGTACCATCAAGTCAGAACCAATCCACAGCTTGACCCTCCAGGAATGTTTCAGAAAGAGTAATCACATGGGAGGAAACTGCCCATCTTTCTCCCACAGAGCAGCAGCATAAGTAATAATTTATCCTGGTATGGTTTATGCCCAGATCTCATTGGGCATGTTATAAAATATATATTAAGTATAATGGGCAACCTTCCTAAGTATCTAAAAACACTCAGAATTCCAAAATTCAACTAGAGATTTAATAAAAGGTTGTGAACTTGTACTACTATTAAAAGAGGTACCTTGATAAAGTAATTACTACATTGAAAGCAGAAGGTCTTACCTTCCAGATCTTTTGACACAACAGAGCAGGTAGCCAGATGCTTGAGCCAACTTGATCCAACAACATTTAAAGAATAGGAGATTATGATGGTTACCAGGGATGGGAAAGTAAGAATGGGGAAACATTAATAAATAGATGTGTTGGATGAAGGAAAAAGCAATATTCAATAAGGGGGTGTGTAGCATTTATAATTAATTAATTATATTAATCAACTGTAATTTATGTTATAAAATTAAATGTGTAGGAATGAGTGAAATAAAATTAACATGATTTGTGAGGAAAAAGTTAAATAATAAGAAAGTGCATCTTAGTACATTTTTCCAATGTTTATCACTGTACCTCTTCTGCACCATTCCATTGAGATTCAAACTTTTAAAAGCACTAACTATAAAAGAAGAGATTACTCTATCCTGGCGATTTAACATTTAAAAGATTTTTAATTAAAAAGAAGAAGAACAAGAAGGGAGGAAAAAGACAAAACGCAAAATAGTTGATGACCTGTTAGTGACATGCTGATTATTTTTGTGGCCACTGAACACCAAAATAATGCATTAAAAATATGTAAAACCTACTGATGTTTGGCGTATAAAGTGATACAACCACTATGGAAGGTGCTCTTGTGCTTTCTCAAAAAGTTGGAAGTAGAAATACCATTTGACTCAGCAATTCCACTACTGGGAATATGCCCTAAAGAAACAAGAGCAATGATTCAAACAGATGTATGCACACTCATATTTATTGCTGTGTTATTCACAATAGCAAAGAGATGGAAGTAACCCAATTATCCATCAACAAACAAACTGATAGAAAAACTATGGGACATTCACACACTGAAATTTATGCAGCACTGAAAAAGAATTAATTTGTAAAACATTACACAACATGGGGGAGCCTGGAGGACATTATATTGAGTGAAATATTTCAGTCACACAAGGACAAATATTGTATAACACTGCTGTTATAAAATAGGACAGGTATGAGGGGTGGGATGGGGAAAGAATGAGGAAAGAGAGGATAGATAATGAAGAGTTCATTAGAACAGATATGGGGAGGAATGTCTGAAAGGAATATATGATTAGGCATTATATATATGTGCACAAGACGTGCATTGTGTGGTGAACTGAGGAGGGGGGAGGAAGAAAATGTGCAACAATGAATAAAAAAATAGTAAGCATTAAAATATATATACACACACACATATATATATATATACATATATATAATATAGTTGTTGTTAAGTGCCGTCGAGTCGCAGACAACTCATAGCGACCCTATGAAGGAGAGTCCTCCACACTTGGGTGCCTTTCATCCTCTCTCCAGGTTCATAGTGTTTCCAGAGACAAGCTATTATGGAAGTGGATGCCACTCCTCCTTCCAAGCTTGTTTTTATCGGGGAGCTCCACCCCACTCTCTGTCTGCATTGGGTAACCAGCCATTAACACATTTGACACATCAGTGCCACAGTGTTCAGCATATATATATATTCTACTAATCAGGAGCAAAAAGAAGAAAAACTCCAATGGAGAAAATGTATTAAAAAATACAAATATGTTAAGTACCAATAGAAATATAAAAAATATAAATTAAGAACATAATAAAATACCATATTACACTTACTAGACAAGAAAAAAAATAGAGATCTTCCACAATTAAATGTTGATAAGAATGTGATTTGAGATTTGCTGAGGACTAGTGACTTGGCAGCCTAATATCTGGGAATAGATTGCAACCCCTAACTCCGAACACTGCCCAAGCCCTGCACCCCCATCCCTGCCACAGCACCGTGTCTAGGGACACCACCCCACCACCATCCCACGCCCCCACACTTTTGGTACACCCTGATGGCCTCGCCACAACCCTGCACCCCCTGGCGGTGCTCCAGGGCGACTAGAAACTCCTTCACCCAACACAACAACAGCCGTGGACAATACAATTCTGAGTCAGCACACAAAGACACATCATGGAGACAACCATCATCTGAAGCCACCAATCAAGCTGCTGTGGGATTGATCTGCCACGAGAAGGGCTGGTAGGATCCTAATTGGATTTTCTTGGGCAACGCCTATTGTCTGGGAGAGTTCCCAAGGTTGAGCCCACTGGTGGGAATTTGGCTGAGCTCTCTCAGGGCACACCAACTGCCCAGGAAAGAGCAGGCCAGTGATAATTTGGTGGAACTTTTGTGGACACTGCAGACCAGCCAGAGGCAAGTGGGTTGGTGGAAATTTGACTTTGTCTTGTTGAGTCCCCTTGACCCAGGAATCTTCCTGGGCAGGGGCCACGGTGCAAGGGCAACAGCGTGAGCACCACTGGACAGGGACCAGTGAATGAAAACCACTGGGTGGGAGACGGACAGCTGGAATTTGAATAGGGACCCCAGTTGTAAGCAAACCCAGACAACTGAGGCCAGAGTGAAGTCCTCCAAGTGGTTGACCTGCCCTTGTGATTGCTGCAACCATGTGCATGCCCTTCCCTATTTGGTTCCACACGTGTGTCTACACATCTGGTTAATCAACCTGTCTTTAATCCGGAGCACCTTGACCTATCTTACCTACAAGAGGCTGCTCTCACAGGCTCTGAACTGACATTTCCTTGGAGTCAGACGTTCAGAGAAAAGCACAAGTGGGATAGCTACCGAACTGATCTCTAGAGTATTATCTTCATCGAGAACATATCAATGTCGCAAAGAAAGCAAGCTGTCCCACAAAATACACAAGCACAAAGCAAGATATCACCCCCAAAGGGTGACACAATATCGATTGATTTCCTGAAGGCAGAAAGTCTGATGGAACTTTCTGACACAGAATTTAAAAGAACAATGATTGAATATTTTCAATGGATGAAAGACAAA
>NW_006400107.1:213163-216403 GCF_000299155.1 Elephantulus edwardii | reverse complement strand
AAAAAAATAAAATAAAATTTAAAAAAAGAATGTGATTTGAAGAGATATTTCCTACATATGAATGAGAATGTAAATTGGTAAAACCACATTTGTGATAGGATTGCTGTTGTTGTTGTTGTTGTTGTTATATGCCATCAAGTCACCTGTAACTCATAGTGACCCTACGTACAACAGCCCTAAACCCTGCTCTATCCTGTGCCATTCTCCTTGTCTCTGACACACCTATCCCAGTTACCCCAGTCACTGAATCAGTCCATCTCGTAGAGGGTCTTCCCCTCCTGCACTGTCCCTCCACCCTCCCAAGCATGATAACCCTCTCCAAGGATTGATCCCACCTGGCAACATGTGCAAAGTATGTCAGACGAAGCTTCAGAATTCTTGCCTCCAAGGAGCAGCCTGGTCTCATCCTCTCTAGAATGAACTTGTTTGTTCCCTTAGCAGTCCATGGTATATTCAATACTGTTCTGCAGCACCACAGTTCAAAGGCATCAATTCTCCTTCTATCATCCCTAGTACTTTGGAGTGGTCTCTAACAGCAGACTTTCCCAACGCAATTTGTCTTTTAATTTCCTGGCTGCCAGTAAGAAGAGTGTTGATTGTGGAGCCAAGCAACCTAACGCTGTTAATCTCGTTTCTTTACCATCTATCATGATGCTGCCAATCGGCCCAGAGGTGAGAATCTTTGTCAAGGTTAATACCTTAAATTTTGGAGCACAAGGTGTGGGGGTGGCAGGGCACTGCGTAATAGGATTAGCATTACTTTTTAAATGTGAATATTTTTGTATAAGCTAACAGTCTCAGTCCAACTCATACATGCAAGAAAAACTTGCACATATACAACAGAAGGTAGTCACCAAGATGCTCATGGCAGGAGGGTTTATAATAGCAAAACCTTGTTCCCAGTTCAAATTTCAACAGAAAAAATGAATAAATTGGAGTTATTGTTATTGTTGTTGTCATGCACCTTTGAGTTCACTAGGACTCACAGGAATCCTAAAAGCAACAGCTCTGAACCTTGGTCTATCCTGAGCCGATCTTACCATCTCTGACACACCTGACTCCATTGTCACAGTCTTTGTGTCAATCCATCTCATCCAATATCTTCCATCTCCTATGCTGACCCTCTAGCCTTCCAAGTATGATGTCCTTCTAGAAAGACTGCTCCATCCTGACTATTTGCCCAAAGTATATGAGATGAAATTTCAAATTCCTTGCCTTCAAGGAGCAACCTCGTTTTACCTTCTCCAGGACAAATTTGTTTGTTATCTTGTTAGTCAGTCTGTGGTATGTTCAATTCAACCACAACTCAAAGGCATTGATTCTTTTCCTGTTATCCTTAGTAATTGTCCAGCTCTCAAGTGCACCGCAAGTGATTGAGAAGACCATGGCCTTGATCAGGCGCACCTTAATCTCTAGACTGACATCATTGCTTGTTAGCACTCTGGAGAGGTCCTAGACAGCAGATTTTTCTAATGCAGCTTGTCTTTTAATTTCCTGACTATTGGTGCCAAGGGTGTTGATCGTGGACCTGAGCGAGATGAAACTGAAAACAATCTCTATCATGATGCTGCCAATTGACCTGGTGGTGAGAATCTTTGTTTTCTCGCTGTGGAGAGGCAAACCATATTGAAGGCTGCAATCCAAACATGTTTGAGTTCTGGGTTTGGGCAGGAGGACAGTACTCACTGTGGTCAGTCATCAGACTCTCCATTGCCCTGTACATAGGCTTGGACAACTTTGAGCAGCTGCTGCTGGGGGCACATTGGGTGGATCAGCATTTCCAGACTCCACCCCAGAAGAAGTATCCCTATGTCCTGCTGGCTCTGCTAGAGATCTGGTACATCAACTGTTTCAGCTGTGAGACTCAGGCCATGACCATTAGCCTACTTCCAACAGAGTGATATGGAATTAAATGGGAAGTACTTTACCAAGTACAGTGTCCGTGTGGACCATCTTGTAGGGGAAGCAGGGACTAAAGCCAGCATCCCTCCTACCAGTTTTCCCACCACGGCACCAGGATAATACCTTGTGACCTTCTCACCTTATCCAGATTCAGCTCTCTATACAGTAGAGGTTGCATCACAAGATCCTTCTTTGCCCAGACTGAGCCCTGATGAAGAAGACAACAGAAGAGGTCCAGAAGGAACTCCAAGCCACAGGAAAGAGTCCAGAGGAGTTGGATAAGTGACTCCCGCAGAAGATCTCTGAAAGAAATTGCCCAGAAAAATTCCATTATTCACCAAGCTTACACCATTCATTTTTGGAACTTTGATTGCCACGTTTGAGCATAAGATCTTCATTCAGGAAGTTATCTGGGACATCTACAGCTTTGACCAATGAGGAGTGAAGCTGGAAAAGCAGCTGGCTAAGAAAATTGAACTTGAGCTTGAGGATACCTCAGAGCACCTTTGGGTTGTGGACTTATACCAAAAGTCCCTTGGGGAAAGCTCTGAACGTGCCACACTCTCTCATTGTCTACTAGCCTCACTGTACTTTACTACCATGTCTCAGTGCAATTCGTTTCTTTAGACCAATGTTCACACTGTTCACAGGTCCAGTAGAAAAAGAAAAGCACCACAAATGAGAAGAAAGAAGACAAAAGTTTTTATAGTGACACCATCATGATAGATGGTTTTTGTTGTTGTTATGTGCCGTCTAGTCATTTGCGACTCATAGCGACCCTATGTACAATAGCCGTAAACTCTGTTCTGTCTTGTGCCAATCGCACTGTCTCTGATACACCCATCCTGGTTACCCGAGACACTGAATCAGTCCACCTCAACCTCATGGAGGGCCTTCCCCTGCTACGCCTGCCCTCCACCCTCCCAAGCATGATGTCACTCTCCAAGGATCGGTCCCTCCATACAAAATGTCCAAAGTATGTCAGATGAAACCTCAGAATCCTTGCCTCCAAGAAGCAGCCCAGTTTAACCTTATCCAAGATGAATCTGTTTCTTTTCCTAGCAGTCCATGTTACCCTCAAAGGCATCAATTCTCCTTCTATCCACCCTAGTCATTGTGCAACTCTCTGATGTATAACAAGTGATTGCAAAGACCATGGCCTGTATCAGATGCACCTTAGTCTCCAGAGAGACACCATTCATTACTCTTCTGTACTTTGGAGAGGTCCCTAACAGCTGACTTTCCCATCACAATACGTCTTTTAATTTCCTGGCTACTGGTGCCAAGAGTGTTGACTGTGGAGCCAAGCAAACTAAAGCTGTGAACAATCTCAATCTC
>NW_006400107.1:196853-212312 GCF_000299155.1 Elephantulus edwardii | reverse complement strand
GTGGTTGTTCTCCAGATTTCTTGGCACAACTTGGTGAGCCCATCCAGGGCACCATCTGTTAGCTGAAATAGTCAATTGGTATACTATCTATTCCAGGGGCATTATTTTTTGCTTTTTCCTTCAAAGTAGCCTGAAGAGAAAGGATTGAAATAGTTAATGATTTTATCATGTTGGATTCACAGTCGACACTATTCTCAGTCACAAATGGGCAAATACTGCATAACACCACTATTGTTAAGCAAGACTCACATGGAAGTTGGGGAACAACTAAGAAAAGAGTGAATAAGTGTTGAGCACTGCATTTAGAACAGATGAGGGAAAGAACTGTTTAAAAGAAGTGTATGATTAGGCATTATATGTATGACAACAGTCCAGAGTAAGAAGGGCATTGTAAAGTAAACAGGAGAAGAAGAAGGAAATTGTGCAACAATGAGTGGATATTTTTAAGAAGAAAGTGAACTGGGAAGGCATAAAAGAGGGGGAGGGAGGAAAATGTGCAACAATGAATGAATGAAAATACATCTTTTTTGTAAAATTTGTTAAAATAATATTTGAAAAAGAAATCATTTTTCGCAAAATTTTACTGGCATGTAATATTAATTTTATTATTTGGTGATTTCCATGTTCTGTGAATCACTAGATGGGGAACAAATTCCAGTCAGTTAGCCAGGTAACAGTCTTCCATATTAGTTGACAAAGACTACAGAGCATGTCCAGGGTTGTATCTGTTTCCTGAATCACTTCATTTGGTAGTCTATAATTTCCTGGGGTCTTCATTTTTGCCAGTGTAATCAATACGACTTGGATTTTTTTCCGTCAGGAAAATTGGTTCTTGATCATATACTACTTCCTACAATGGTTCAGTGTCAATCAATTCTTTTTGGTAAAATGACACTACTATTCCTTCCATCTTCTATTGCTGTTTACTACATCATTCAATATTTTGCCCATAGAATCCTTCAATATTACAACTTGAGTTTTGAATTTATTTCTGTTTTTTCAGCTTTAGAAATACTGAGCATATTCTTTCCTTTCAATTTTCTAACTTCAGCCCATATATTGTTATGGCTGCTGTTGTTAAGTGTCATCAAGTCAAGTATAACTCACAGGGACTCTATGAACAATAGACCTGAATCCTATCTTGTGCCATTCTTATCATCTCTGATACACTTGATTTGAGTAACTTCTCATCTGATCTCTATCTCTAATACTATACCTACAAGCATTTCTCTGTTGTTAATAGAGCTTTCAAATAAGTTATTTTGGAAGTAGATGACAAATCCTGCTTTATTGTTTTAATCTAGGAGTTCTACTCTAACCATCACTGGTGACCTGCTCATATTTGACACACAAATGACATAACTTCCAGCATCACAACAACCCACAAGTTACACCAGTACAGCATACTGACAAGTGCTGTACTAATAAGAATAAAAAACCAAGCAAGCACATACACATTCACCTATAAAGTAATTGTTGTTATGTACTATCAAGTCGGAACTGACCCATCACTGACCCTCCAGCAGGCTTTCAGAGGCAGTAATTGTACAGGAGAAGATTGTCCAGCCTTCTCCTGGTGGATTTGAATAAGTGTCTTCATCAGTCCCTGATATAATAAACTGACAGATAGGTGATGTACTTCTAACAACAAATTACAAAAACAATCAGGCATACAAATATTATGGGACAGTAAACCCTTATTAGAATAGTTTTAAAAGAAAACAAAACAAGCTAAACAGAACTCCAGTGACTAGTGAGGATACGGAGCATTGTTAGTGAAAATGGAAAACCATTGAGCCACTCTGAACAATAGTTTAGCTGTGTCTGGTGGCAGATAAACAGACACTTATCTTACCCAACAATAGCCACCATGCACACTTATCCTAGCAGAATGAAAACTTTTGTTCACAAAATTCAATAGTTGTTATTACATGTAACAAATTGGGCAAACCTCAAGAATACTTCAAAGAGTAAAATAAATCTCACAGGGATGTTTTATTTCATTTACAAAATATTTTTTTTGTACTTGTGAAGTTTATGTTTGGTGATATTGTTGTTGTTGTTGTCACGTACCATCAAGTCACCTGTAACTCATAGCTACCCTATGTACTACAGTCCTAAACCCTGCTCTATCCTGTGCCAATCTTATGGTCTTTGACACACCTACACCCATTACCTCAATCCTTCTCATTGTGGGTCTTCCTCTCTTGCACTGTCCCTCCACCCTCCCAAGCATGACGTCCCTCTCAAAGGACTGGTCCCACCTTGCAACATGTCCAAAGTATGTCAGACGAAGCTTCAGAATTCTTGCCTCCAAGGAGCAGCCTGGTTTTACCCTAAGATCAATCTGTTTGTCCTCCTAGTAGTCCATGGTATATTCAATACTGTTCTCAAGCACCACAGTTCAAAAGCATCAATTCTCTTTCTATCATCCCTAGTCATTGTGCAGTTTTCTGGAGTATAGCAAGTAAATGCAAAGTCTATGGCTTGTATCAGGAGCACCTAAAAGGTCTCTGACAGCAGACTTTTCCAATGCAGTACATTTTTTCATTTCCTGGCGGTTGGTACCAAGAGTGTTGATTGTGAAACCAAGCAAACTATCTGTCATGCTGCCAATTGGCTGAGTGGTGAGACTTTTGGGATTTTTTTATGTTGACCTTTAATTCATATTTAAGGCTACAGTCCTTGACCTTCTACAGCAAGTGCTTCAGGTCTTCCTCAGTTTCAGCAAGCAGGGTTGCTTCATATGCATAATGCAGATTGTTGATGAGTCTTCCTCCAATCCTGATGCCACACTCCTTCTCATAGAGCCCAGTCTCCTGGATGATCTGTTCTGCATAGAGATTGAAAAGGTATGGAGATAGGACACATCCCTAGCACACACCATTCCCAATTCTAAACCATGCAGTGTTTCCTTGGTTTGTTCTGACAACTGTCTCCTGGTCCAAGTATAGATTTCACATAAGCACAATCAAATGTTCTGGGAGACCCATTCTTCTTAGAGTTAGCCACAGTTAAATGCCTTTCCATAGTCAATGAAACACAGACATTCCTCTGGTACTCCCTACTTTCATCCAAGATCCATCTAGCGTTAGCTATAATATCCCTAAGTGCCATGGCCTCTTCTAAACCCAGTCTGAACTTCAGGCAGTTTTCTGTTGATGTGCTGTCCCAGTTCTTTTTTAGTAATTTTCAACAGAATCTTTCTTACATGTGGTATTAATGATACTGTTCTATAATTTCCACATGCTGTTGAGTCATCTTTCTTTGGAATGGGAATGAAAATCGTTCTCTTCCAGTCACTTGGCCAGGTGGTTGTCTTCCAGATTTCTTCGCACAACTTGGTAAGTATATCCAGGGTGGTGTCTGTTTGTTGAAGTATCTTAATTGGTATGCCATCAATTCCTGACTCCTGTGTTTTGCCAATTCTTTCAGAGCAGTTTAAACTTCTTCCTTCATCACCACAGGCTCTTGCTCATAGGTTGTTCATTGAAATTTTTATGTGTTTGCCAATTCCTTTTGGTACAATGACACTGTATACTCTTTCTGTCTTCTTTTAGTGCGTCCTGGATCATTTAATATTCTGCCAAAGCATCCTTACGTATTGAAACTCGAGGCTTGAATTTGTTCTTCAGTTCCTTCAGCTTAAGAAATGCTGTTAGTTCAGCCCCTTTGGTTTTCTGATTCCAGCTCTTTGCAGATTTCATTATCATACTTTACTTTGTCTTCCTTCGCTGCCCTTTGAAATCTTCTGTTCAGTTCTTTAATATCTTGATTTCTCCCTTTGCTTTGGCCTCTCGGTGCTCTAGTACAGTATTCAGAATCTCTTCTGACATCTGTCTTGGTCTTTTCTTCCTCCTCTGTCTTTGTAAGGACCCCTTGCATTCTTCCTGGGTGATATTCTTGATATCCTCCCACAGCTCACCTGGTTTTTTTCTCATTAGTGGTTAAGGCCTCAAACTCGTTCCTGAGATGGTTTTGAAATTCTAGTGGGATAGACTCAATTTCAAATTTCGGTTCCCATGGAATTCATTTAATTTTCCTCAGCTTCAGCTTGAACTTGCATATGAATAGTTGGTGGTCTGTTCCACAATCAACACCTGGCCTAGTTTTCACAATTGATATTGAGCTTCTACAGTGATTCTTTCCACAGATGTAATCTATCTGATTCCTATGTATACCATCAGGTGAAATCCATGTTTATAGTCTGCGTTTATGTTTCTTATAAAACGTATTTGCAATGAATAAATCATTGATTGGGCAAAATTCTGTCATTCTGTCTCCATCTTCATATCTGTCACAAAATTCATGTTTTCGTAATAATCCTTCTCTATTTCCAACTTTTGCGACTGGTATTTACATTATATTTTTTAAAATTATTAAATTTATTAAAAGAACATAAGTAGAATAACAATTACAGAACTTCTGAATGAGGTCCATAAGGAAAGAAGAGGGAATAAATATGAAAACATGCAAATTAATGGTTCTGATATAATTTTTGTTTCAATAAATAGTACATCAACAGAGAACTGCCAGATGTGCAGGCTGGGTTTAGAAGAGGCTGTAGTACTAGGGATATTACAGATGATGTTAGATAGATCTTGGCTGAAAGCAGAGAGTACCAGAGGAAAGTCTATCTATGTTTCATTGACTATGGAAAGGCATTTGACTGTGTGGATCAAAACAAACCTGTGGCTACCTCTGAGAATAATGAGTCTCCCAGAATAGAGCAAGGAAACCCTGGTTTAGAATCAGGAAGGGTGTGTGCCAGGGATGTGTTCTATCTCCATATCTTTTCAATCTATATGCAGAACAGATCATCAGGGAGGCTGGCCTGTATGAAGAGTGTGGCATCAGGATTGGAGGAATACATATCAATAATCTGCATTATGTATAAGACCCAACCCTGCTTGCTGAAACTGAGGAGATCTGGAGTGCTTGCTACAGAAGGTCAAGAACTGCAGCCTTCAATATGGATTGAAGAAAACAAAGATTCTCACCACTGGGCTGATTGGAGATATCATGATAGACGGTGAAGAGTTTGAGATTTTTAACAGCTTTAGCTTGCTTAGCTCCACAATCAACACCTTTGGTATCAGCAGCCAGGAAATTAAAAGACAATCGCACTGTTAGAGTCTGCTGTCAGGGACCTCTCCAGGATACTGAAGAACAACATCAGCCTGATCCAGACCATAGTCTTCACAATTACTTGCTTTGTGTCAGAAAGCTGGATAATGACTAAGAATCACAGAAAGAGAATGGATGTCTTTTAGCTGTGGTGCTGGAGAAAAGTGTTGAATATTCCATTCAATGCCAGCCTTTTAGCTGTGGTGCTGGAGAAGAGTGTTGAATATTCCATGCAATGCCAGGAGAATAAACAGGTTCACCCTAGAGAGGGTGAAATCAGACTGCTCCTTGGAGGCAAGGATTCTGAAGCTCTATCTGACGTACTTTGGACATGGTATAAAGAGGGACCAGTCATTGGAGAGGGATATTTTGCTTGAAAGGGTGGAGGGACAGTGCAAGAGAGGAAGACCCTGGAGGAGATGGGTTGACTCAGTGACTGGGGTAATAGGGGTAGATGTGTCAGAGACAATAAAGTTGGGACAGGATAGAGTAGAGTTCAGAGCTGTTATACACAGGGTCTCTATGAGTCGCAGGTGACTCAACGGCACATAACAACAGAAACAAATGCATTTTACTGTATGAATAAAATTGAGAAAAATGGGAATTCCAGAACACATAACTGCAGTCATAAAAAACCTATACATAGATATAACCCCCTGATGGTAATATCTAGGCCATATATCTTGTGTTTATCCCCAAAGACAAGTGTCTTACAGATTGAGGAAACACAGAAGCATTTAAAAAAAAAAGCAACAATTTTTGTAAGATCAAATAATTATTTTTTAAAATTTTATACTGATTTGTTTACATACATTCTTTTTTACACCAGACCTTCCCAGGTTTTTCACCCTCCACCCATCAAATTGTATGACCCTGTGATAAACTCTTTCAACCCCTCCACCCCAGCCTATCCTCACCCCTCTGCTCCTACCCTTCTCAGCCCTTGGATGCTCATATTCATTCTACAATAATGGTCTTATATAGAACTAACTAATTCATTAGAACTCTCATACACTGTTGGATGGAATGGTATAACCACTCTGGGAGGCAGTTTAACATTTCCTCAAAAAGCTGAACATAGAAATTCCATATGACCCAGATATTCTGCTGCTTGGAATATACTCCGAGAAAGTGAGAACTGAGGCACAAATGGAGGCTTGTACATCAATATTCATAGCAGCATTATTCATCATCAAAAGAATATGGAAACGGTCTAAATGTCCAACCACAATTAAATATATTGAGAAATTATGGTACATTCACACAATGGAATACTACACAGCACAAAGGAGTAATGATTTTGTAAAATTACTACCTAACTTGGGAGGGACTAGGAGCATTATACTAAGTGAACTAACTCAGTCCCATAAGGACAAATATTGTATAAGACCATTATTGTATTGTATGAGAATCCAAGGGAGGGAGCATAAGGCTGAGGATGAGAGGAGGTGTGTTAACCCTAGGGTCACACAATTTAATGAGTAGTGGGAAGGAGAGAGGGTGAAGGAAATGGGAAAGATCTGGTATGGAAAACAATATATATATATATATAAACTGTAAATAAACCAGTATAAAATAAAAATTTGGGGGGGAACTAAAATGAAAAATTGTTGCTGTTGTTGTTGTTTAGTGCCATCGAGTCACCTGTGACTCACAGCAACACTATATACAAACAGCCCTACTCCCTGCTCTATCCTGTACCAATCTTATTGTCTCTGATAAGCCTACTCCCATTTTCCCCAGTCATTGGATCAATCCATCTCATTGAAGGTCTTCCTCTCCTGCGCTGCGCTATCCCTCCATTCTCCAAAGCATGATGTCCTTCTCCAAGGACTGGTCTTGCCACATGTCCAAGGTATGTCAGACGAAGCTTCAGAATCCTTGCCTCCAAGCAGCAACCTGGCTTCACCCTCTCCAAGATGAACTTGTTTGTCCTCTTAGCAGTCCGTGGTATATTCAATACTCTTCTCCAGCACCAAAGCTCAAAGACATCAATTCTCCTTTTGTCATTCCTAGTCATTGTCCAGCTTTCTGATGTAATTGCAAAGACCATGGCCTGTATCAGGCACACTTTAGTTTCCAGACTGACATCATTGCTCTTCAGTACTTTGGAGAGGTCTCTGACAGCAGACTTTACAAAGCAATTTGTCTTTTACTTTCCTGGCTGCTGGTACCAAGGGTGTTGATTGTACAACCAAGCAAACTTAAGCTGTCAATAATAAAATTTTTGCTGTTGTTATGTGCTGTCGAGTCGCCTACGACTCATAGCGACCCTATGTACAACAGCCCTAAACTCCGCTCTGTCCTGTGCCAATCACACCTTCTCTCACACTCCCATCCCAATTATCTCAGTCACTGAATCAATCCACCTCATAGAGGGCCTTCCTCTCCTGCGCTGTCCCTCCACCCTCCCAAGCATGATGTCCCTCTCTAAGGACCGGTCTCTCCTCACAACATGTCCAAAGTATGTTAGATGGAGCCTCAGAATCCTTGCCTCCAAGGAGCCACCTGGTTTATGGTTTAACCCTTTCCAGGACAAATCTGTTTGTTTTCCTAGCAGTCCATGGTATTCTCAATACTCTTCTCCAGCACCACAGCTCAAAGGCATCAATTCTCCTTCTATCCTCCTTGGTCATTGTCCAACTCTCTGATGCATAACAAGTGATTGGGAAGACCAAAGCCTGTATCAGACACACCTTAGTCTCCAGAGAGACACCATTGCTCTTCAGTACTTTGGAGAGGTCCCTAACAGTAGACTTTCCCATGGCAATGCGCCTTTTGATTTCCTGGCTGCTGGTGCCAAGACTGTTGACTATGGAGCCAAGCAAACTAAAGCTGTGTACAATCTCAATCTCTTCACCATCCATCCTGATGCTGCCAATTGGTCCAGTGGTGAGAATCTTTGTCTTCTTGACATTGAGCCTCAATCCATATTGTAGGCTGCAGTCCTTGACACTCTGCAGCAGACGCTTCAGGTCCTCTTCAGTTTCAGCAAGCAGGGTTGTGTCATCCGCATAACTCAGATTGTTGATAAATCGTCCACCCATCTTGACCCCACATTTCTCCTCATAGAGCAAAGTGAAATTTATAATGTTAATACTAAAGTTGAAGATAGAAGTAAGTCATGAGAAAGATGAAAGAGAACTGAAGAAATAGAACAGAGAATTACTGGATTGAATTACTAACCTGATAGCCAAACATCCAGAATAAAGAAGGGAAGAAAATAAAGAAAACATGAGAATTATATGGGGGAACATCAAGAAGAGTAACTTACAGGTGATTTGAATCCCAGAACAAGAAGCAACAATGTAAAATTAGTGGAAACCATCAAAGATTTGCTACTTGAAAATTTACCAAATATTGTGGAAAATGAGAAAATGGGCCTTCAAGAAGCTGGGGGGGGGTGGTGGAACCAACCAAAAACCCCAGACATAATTGACTAGAAAAATACCACAAACATAGCACAGTCAAATTTTCCAAATCTAAAGACAAAAAAAATACTGAAAGCACTAGGAATAGAACAAAGAACAACCTCAAAGGAGAGCAAATAATATTAAACTCCAATTTCCTAATAGAAATCATGCAGGGAAGAAAGTAATGGGATGAGATACATAAAACTCTGAAAAAAAAGTAATTTTTCAACCAAGAATCCTGTACACCGTAAAATTGTCCTTTTGAAAAGGCGGAAGTTGGGCATTTCCAAATAAATAGAAATTTGTGAAAATTAGACCAATTCTACAAGAAATCCTAAAGGCAATTATACAAGTAATCCTAAATGGAATTCTTTGCATCACGAACCAATAACACACAATAAACCTAAATCAACATACTTGACAATATTATTATTCAGAAACTGACACAAAGATATAAAAATTATATTATACACATGGCATTAAAAATTAAGAAACCAAAGCAGTCAGTACATAAATGAGGATAAATTTTTTTTAAAAAAAGAGGGAGTAAGAACTTGCCAAAGAAGAAGAAATCAAGGAGATCTCAAAATAAAGTGAATTGTTTTAGAATACGGAATTAAATAGAAACTTTACCTCCAAGAAAATTGGAAAACCTTCTCATCAAAATAGAAAAGAAGATAATCATAAAGATTATAAACACCAGAACAATAACAACTAATAAATTATAAGAAAAACCATAATCAAAATTAAACTAGCTCTGAAAAGCAGATGAAAAAAGATCCCAACAATGCCACAAAAGAGTGCAACAATAAAACCATACCTATCTATGATCATGATGATTGTAAGGGGGGGAAAAGGCAAGAGGGAAAAGAATAACCGAATGGATAAGGAAGCATGACTCATCAATGTGCTGTCTACAAGACATACACCTTAGAACAAAAATAGACTAAAACCCAAAAGATGGGGAAAAAATATAACAAGCAGAAAAGGGCATTTGTGGCAATATGAATTTCTTAAATATATTTTTTAATTGGAGTGAAAGTTTATAAAGCATACTGCAATTTCATTCAATCACTGATAGATATTTGTTTTATCACATTAATTATAATTAATTGTTGAAATTAATTAAAAAAGAAATTAATTGCAATATCTAATCACACCCTACACCATATTGTATGTAATCATTGTTGCTATGTGCCATCGAGTTGCTGGTGACTCATAGCAACCCTGTGCAGAATAGCTCTGAACCCTGTTCTATCCTAAGCCAGTCTCACTGACTCTGACACAATATTACGTATTGTGGCAATATTTATTTCTGACAAAAAGCAACATAAAATATAAGGAAGGGTATTATATAATGTTCAAATAGTTACTTGAATAAGAAGATATAATCTATAATTAATGTGTAAATAGAAAAATGACAGAACCACAAGATATAGAAAGGAAACTAACAGAGTTAAAGAGAGAAATAGACAACTCCACAACAACAGTAGCAACATTCAATATACCACTGAAAGAAAGAATAATTAGAAAGAAACTCAACAAAGATGCAGAAGAATTAAAAAATGTAATTAATCAACTGGATCCCATAAACATATGTAGAGCATTACAATCAAAAAGAGCTCAATATACATTCCTATTCGGTATACATAAAATATTCTCCAGAACAGACTACATGTTAGGTCACAAAGAAAGCCTCTATAAACTAAAAAACACGAAAATATTACAAAGCATCTTCTCAGATCACAACATTAAAATTAAAAATCATTAACAAGGAGATCAAGAAGGAAAATCAAATGCATGGATGTTACTATGTACTGTGGAGTCTTTTTAATTATGAATGCAACACCATTCTTCCTCTATTTTTTCATTCCTGGAATAATAAATCATATGATTGTCTGATTCAAAGTGATCCATGCCCATCCATCTCAGTTCACGAATGTTTAGAAGGCTGATCATCCATGCTATTTCATTTTTGCAACTGTCAGTTTTTCTACATTCATACTTCATACACATCACATTCTAACTATTAAAGGATGCTTACAGCTGTTTCTTCTCATTTTAAGTGACTTTCAGTCTAAGCTCTACTTCTAATATTATAGCTTCCCGTATTCCTCTGTCTTGCACAGGGTTTTCAGAGGCCTACTATTTCAGAAGTGGATGACCAATCATACTTTTTAGTCTGTCTGAATCTGGGAGCTCTGCTGAAACCTGTACATCATGATGACCCTTCTGACATTTGAATCAGTGATTCCAGCATCACAGCAACTCCCAAGTTATTCCAATACAGCAAACTGACAGACAAATGCTGTATTGATAAGAGCAAATAATAAGAAAACAGATACACACCTAAACTGAAAAGTAATTGAGAAGCTCTGGTGGCCTAGTGATAAAAAACTGTGCTGTAATCCCAAAGGCACACAGTTTGAATTTAGCAACATGCAAAAATGATTCCCCCAATATAATGAACTGACAGATAGATGTTGTACCTCTATCAACAAATTGTAAAGACAGTCAAGCATATGTAGGCTTCCACAGCATATCATGATGCAGGACAGCCTTCTCTGGCTCCAGCTGAGGTTCTAGATGAGTATATTATGGCATGAATGGTGGCTCAAATGATCTTTGGTGCCGGTGATAGGCATGAGGCCTGAAGGCCACAAGACCTGAAGGCCAAAAATCAGGAGGGAGGTGATTCAATATCTACCTTGTTGCTAGGTCAAACACATCCAGAAATACATAGCAGACAGATCTACATAGCTGTTTCTGAAAAGTCACAGCCTTGTAAATACTGAAGGACCATTCTATTCTACACACATAGAATTGCTATGAGTCAAAAATCAATCAATTCAATGGAAACTAACAGGGGCCTGTCCTATAGCATCAGGGTTGGAGGAAGACTCCTCAACGACCTATGTTATGCAGTTGACACAACTTTGTTTGCAGAAAGTGAGGAGAACTTGAAAAGTTTACTTCAGAAGAATAAATTCTACAGTCTTTAATATGGGTTTCATCTCAACATCAAGAAAACAAAAATCCCTGGCACTGGACCAATAGGCAATGTCATGATAGATGGAGAAAAGGTTGCTCTTGTCAGTGATTTCACCTTGCTTGAATCCACAATCAACACCCTTGCCCTGGGAAAATTACCAAAGAGGATGTCTCCAAAGTGTTAAAGAGCAAAGATGTCAGTCTGCAGACTAATGTGTGTCTGATCCAAGCCTTGGTCTTTTCAAATTTTTCATACCCATCTGAAAGTTAGACAATAAATAAAGAAGGTCATAGAAGAATCAATATTTTTGGATTATGGTGTTGGAAGAACATTGAGTATATCACAGATGACCAAAAGAACAAACAATTCTGCCTTGGAGAAAGTATAACCCAGTTGCTTCTTAGAGGCAAAGACGGTGAAACTCAGTCTCACATATTTGGGGCATGTTGTCAGGACGGACCAGTCCTTGGGACAAGGCATCATGTTGGGAAAGGAGGTGGAGGGTCAGAGGAAAAGCAGAAGATGAATTGGCATCATGACTGTTGAGAAAATGGAGATCCTGAGAGCTGATCACACTAAGGCAAGGTTCAGAGCTGCTCTTCATAGTCCCTATGAGCTATAGTAACCAGCAGGCAACAACATCCTGGACCTGTTGAATCAAATGCTTCTCAGTGAGTTAAGAGCATCTATCCAATAAGTATTCAGATATTTTCAACACATGTCTTTGTCCTAAAAGATGGTATTCAAAAAGTAAGCATTTGGGAAAAGTTCAAGCATGACCACTCTGTACCCCCACTGTCCAGTGTTCGCTCATTCATTGCCACTGAGTCTGAACCAATTCATGACTGACCCTCTAGGGGACTTTCCGAAATCTTAAATCATGTAACAGGAGATTACTCATCTTTCTTCCTCGAAGTGACTGGTAGATTTGAAGTGCCAGAGAGCCACTGCCTTTAGTTAGCAGAGCTATCCCTACAGACAGCACCACCAGATTTACACCTTGTTGTTGTTGTTATGTGCTGTCATTTGTGACCCATAACAACCTTAAGTACAGCAGCTCTGAAGCCTGCCCTGTCCTGAGCCAATCTCACTGACTCCAACACACTATTGCCCCAGTTACATCTGTCTCATCTGGGGTCTTCCTCTTCTGTGCTGTTCCTCCACCCTTCCAAGCATATCCTTCTCCAAAGGACCAGTATCTCCTGGCCACATGCTCAAAGTATGTGAGACAGAGCTTCAAATTCTAGTCTCCAACGATAAACTTGGTTTCACCCTCTCCAAGGAAGATCTATTTGTTTTCTTGGTGATTTATGGTATATTCAGGACTCTTCTCTAGCCACAATTCAAAGGCATCAATTCTTCTTCTGTCATCCTGAGTCGTTATCCAGCTCTCTAATGCATAGTAAGTAAGTGCAAAGACCATGGGCTGGTTTAGGTGCACCTTAGTATCTAGACTACCTTTGTTGCTTCTCAGTACTCTAGAGAGGTCCTTGACAGCAGATTTTCCTAGTGCAATTTGTCTTTTGATTTCCAGACTGCTGGTGTTAAGAGTGTTAATTGTAGAGCCAAGCAGGCTGTCATTGTTAACAACCTCAATCTTTTCTCCATTATCATGGTGCTGCCAATTGTTCCTGGGATGAGAATCTTTGTCTTCATGATGTTGACCTTCAATTCATTTTAAAGACTATAGTACTTGACCTTCTGAGCAAGTGCCTCAGGTCTTCCTCAGTTTCAGCAAGCAAGGTTGTTTCATCTGCATAACTTTGTTGATTTGTTTGTCTTCCTCCAACCCTGATGCCACATTTCTCCTCATAAAGTCCAGCTTCCCAAATGATCTGTTCAGCATATAGTTTTGAAAAGGCTTGGAGACAGGACAAATCCATGATGCACTCCTTTCCTGATTTTGTACCACGCAGTGTTTTCTTGCTCTGTTCTGAAGACTGCTTCCTGGTCCAAGTATAGATTTTGCATAAGCACAATCAAGTGTTCTATTCCTATTTTCCTCAAGTTTAGCTGCAATTTGTTGTGATCCACACAGTCAAATGCCTTTGCATAGTCAGTGAAACACAGATAGACATTCTTCTAGTACTTTTTGCTTTCTGTCAAGATCCATCTGACATTGGTGATAGTGTCTCTAGTGTCATATCATGACTTCTTCTAAATCCAGCTTGTATTTCTGGTAGTTCTCTGTCAATATGTTGTTCCAGTCTTTCTGGACAATCTTCAGCAAGATTTTACTAGCATATGATATTAATGATATTGTTCAATAATTTCTATACTCTGTCCAGTCACTTTTTAGAGCAGAGACAATAAGTTACAAAATAATAACCCTGCAGCAGAAGCTCAGGAGCAAGGACTTTCCCTCAGTACTGCCTCAGGCAAAAATCTTTCCCTGAAGCTGGTACATGGGATTTGGACTTATATCTTCCTAGAGGAGAAACAGGCAGCAGCTTGAGAGAACAGTAGCAGTGCGTGGTACAAGACATTACAGAAGTGACTTGTGAACTAAGCTATCATCATTTGTACCCTAGCTCTCTAATATTACTTCAGGTTACTAATATCCTCTGAACATAACACTATAGATGGGATCCCAAAGCTTTGGAACATATAGGTTCTCCAGAATCAGTTATAGAATTTGGCTTCAATGAGCAAAAGAGACAGTGACATATAGTAGAAATAGCATCCACTAGTAAAGATACTCACTGTTAATTACTGTTGGCCACAACTGATGGTGATCCTGGTTTATTGGTACCCCAACTCTCAGAACCCCACAACCAAGAGAAGACACTACTCACGACTGCACCATCCTCTTGATGGATTATAGATTGAACTGCTAGGAACCATAGACTACCTTTTCCGAGATAAGTCATCAGGCTAAAACCTAGTCTATTAAGAGCACACAAGCCTCCAATAACTGAGGGGCAGTGGCCATGCATGAGGTACTCTGGCTGGCTGACAATTGAACAAGGGCACTGCTTTTGAAGGGAAGAATTCTGCTGCCAAACTACTACTGGCTTCTTTTTTTTAAAAAAAAAAAACCCAAATGTTCAGCTTTTTTTCCCCTTTTTTAAATTTTATTTTATTATTTTGTGTGTGTGTACCATCAAATCAGATCTGACTAGTACAGGAGGATATGGTCCTTCCTTCTCCAGCAGAGCATCTGATGGATTCGAACCACACACCTCTGGGGTTGCAGTGCAGCTTCTTGCCACTAGGCCACCAGAGCTCCCTTATTACTGGCTTCTTAAGGGATTTAAGTTTAGACTTAAAGCCAATAACCTGTAGTCTTTAAGTGGGGATTAATTCTTGCTCATTAGTTTATCTTCTGAGATATGCAGTGATGTATGATTGAGAGGGAATTGTAGGGAGAGCCATTCTGTAAATTCACAATTGCTACTCTAAAACTTTTTATTCTGTCAAGGCCCAGAAGGGTGAGGTCAAATGCTTCCAGGCAAGATCTTTCCTGGAGGGTCAACTCATTGTTGGCTGTGTAGGCATGTGAAAAGGAACCTATCTTTGTATGCAAAGATGTCATTAGAGAGCACTGGTGACTTGTTGTTTGCTTAGGAACTAGACCTTAAGAACAATAGATCTGAACCCTGTCCTATCTTGTGCCATCATCATTTCTGACATACTTGAGCTCATTGCTGCGATTACTGTATCAATACATCTTGTCAATAGTCTTCCTCTTTCCCTGATCTTCCTCTATTTTTCTGAGCATAATATTCCTTTCCAAGAAATAGCCTCTCCTAACAATACACCCACTAGGCCACTAGAGAACTTTCAGAAGTCCAGGCTGGGTTTAGAAGGGGTCGGGGTACTAGGGATATTGTAGCTGATGTTAGATGGATCTTAGCTGAAAGCAGAGAATGAATACCAGAAGAATGTCTATCTGTGTTTCATTGATTATGCAAAGGCATTTGACTG
>NW_006400107.1:182590-195968 GCF_000299155.1 Elephantulus edwardii | reverse complement strand
AGTAGAGGGACGGCGCAGGAGGGGAAGACCCTCTATGAGGTGGATTGATTCAGTGACTGGGGTAATTGGGATGGGTGTGTCAGAGGCAATGCTATTGGCACAAGATAGAGCAGGGTTTAGGGCTGTTGTACATGGGGTCACTATGAGTCACAAACGACTTGATGGCACATAACAAGAACAACAAACAATACACCCACAGTATGCAAGATGAAGTTTTGCCATATTTTGCTTCTAAGGAGCACTTTGGCTGCACTTTTCCCAAGACATAGTAGTTTGGCGGGGTTGGGGGGGCGGTTCTGACAGGTCATGGGCTAGTCAGTACTTTTGTCCAATACCACAGCTCAAAGACATCAATTCTTCTATTGTCATCCTTATGTCCAGCTGTCAGATACATAGCAAGTGATTGAGAAGACTAGGGCCTGAATCAAGTGCACCTGAATCTTTAAACTGACATCATCGCTTCTCAGTAATTTGGAGAGATCCCTAACAGTGAATTTGCCCAATGCAATACGTCTTCTCATCTCTGGATTATTGATACCAAGGATGTTGATTGTGGATCTAAGTAAGATGAAATGTTGACAACTTCAATTTTTTTCTCTATCAATTCAGTGGTGAAAATTTTTGTCTTCTTAATGTTGAGGTGCAATCCATATTAAATACTATAGATTTTTTTACTCAGTAGAAGTAAGATTGGTGTTTGGGTTGAGGAGTGAGAAGCAGGAGTGTGAGGGATCTGTGTGAACTCATGGGAATGGGTTTTATATTGGGGATGTTGTTGACAGAGGTAGTCTCCCCCTTGTGAAGTTGATGAAGGTCAGATTGTGGCTGTCTCCTCACAGCACTTCCTCCCTGTACAGGAAGATCCACTGAAACCTGTCATCTTGGGTGACCCTGCTGATATTTGAAATATTGGTGGCACAACTTCTAGCAAGTCACCCCAGTACAGTAAAGTGAAAAACAAACATGGTACCCATAGAACAAAGTGTAAACAAGCAAGCTCGCACAAACACAAACTGTAAGGTAAGCAGCACCTCTTCATAGTAGCAAACTGACAAGGAAGTGCTGTATCCATAAAAGCAAACCATAAAACAAACAAGCACACAAATATCGTAAAACAAACGTACATGCTATGGGAAAGAGAAAACAAACTGTCTGACTTGAGACAGCCTATCTGTCACCAGAAGACCTGATTTTGCAGCAGAAGTCTGTAATTGTAATGCCCTAGCCATGTCAGAGTTTCAGCTTGTCTGAGTGGTGGTGACAGAAGAGCCAAGATATGAGGAAAGTCATGGGTTGCATCTCTTTTGGCGTAGGCTGTGTCGAGGGTATATCAAAGGCACTTAGCCTGGGACAGAGTTTCTGCTCTTCTCAGAGGAGCCTCTGCTAGTTGATGGGTAGGGTAGAGATGTGCCTTTGCCAGTAGGGGATGGGTGGAGGCAAGGTATTCAGTCAGAGACTATTAGTGTAAAGAGACCATCACTGTTGATCTGACTTGTCCAAATGTTGCCAAAGGAGGCTGTGAAGTATGTGGGGTCAGGGTGTCTAGTAAGGAAGAAAGGTCTCAGTCAGGGGATGTGCCCCCCACTAGGCTGGGGACTATTGCAGGTCAGATGAGGCCCAATCCACATGCTCCCTAATAAACACTGAGAGATTTTGGCTCCAGATACAAAATGGCCTGGGTATAGACTGAAGTAGAGCTGGGTCTTAGGGGAGGAATATATTTAAATGAACTCTATTCATGGAGTGAGTGGACATTCTAGTGAGCTGACTGATGTGGAGATTCTTACCTGTGAAATCTAAATACTTCAGAAATGATAAACTTGGCAATGAAGCAATTGACACTTATAAACTTATGCCTTCAGCCTTCATTGAAAGGCATAGAACACATTGTTCTTGTTGTTGTGGTTGCTGCTGTTGTTAGGTACCATCTATTTGAGTACTACCCATGTTATTGTAAGTACACATGGGTAAAGTATGGTCCTTTGTAACCCTATTAACAACAGATCTGAACCCTGTCCTATCCTGCATTGTCATTATCTCTGATACACTAGAGCCCACAGTTCCAGTCACTGTATCCATCTATCTCCTTCCAAGGTCTTCCCCTCCTTCACTGACCCTCAACTTTTCTAAGCACATTGTTGTCTATTGTCAAGTCAGAACCAACCCACGGCTAATCCTTCAGCGAGTTTTCAGAGGCAATAAAAGCTCCTGAGAGGAGGTTGCCCATGTTTCTCCTATGGAGCGGCTAGTAGATTCAAATTGCTGCATGCCTTTGCACTGGCAGCACAATTCCGTATGGCTAAGGCACCAGAGCTTCCCTATAAACAGCATATCTGAACCTCACCCTATCCTGCATCTTCATGCTTTCCGACATGCGTGAGCCCATTTCTACACTTTGTCAATACTCTTGTGGAGGGCCTTCCTCTCTCTAGTTCTCCACCTTTCCAAGATTGATGTCTTTTTCCAAGGACTAGCTCCTACTAATAATATGGCCAAAGTATGTATGACAAAGTTTTGCCATCTGTGTCTCTAAGAAGCACACTAAAAGAACTTCCTCCAAGATATATTTGTTTGTTCTTGAAATATTCAGCCTATTGGCTCTTCAGCACTCTTCTCCAATACCACAATTCAAAGGCATTGATTCTTGTTCTGTCACCTTTAGTCATTGTCCAACTTGAGACACATAGGAAGCAATTGAAAAAATCGTACTGACTTGTACGCTACTCTGTACACAGAGTGGAACTGTTCTGAATGGTTATCAAACTCTGACCTTTCAGAAGCAGATCAACAGGACTAGATTCAGAGACATCTCTAGGGAGGTCCAAACCACCAACCTTTTGGGAAGCAATCAAGTGCTTACCCATCTGCTTCATGCACAAAGACCATGGGAAGTAAAAACTGTGTACTCCTGGGAATTGTAAAAGTGAAACTGTCTCCCTCTTTAAAAGCCATTGACACAGTTGAATTTACCTTTAGAGTGCAGGAAACATTACCAAGATTATGAAAACAGAAAAGAATTCGAGATTAGCACATACAGCGCATTTCAGTACAGGTGGCAGGACAGTTAGAGCTCTACTTAAGCTGTAGAAAATCTTCCTAAATCTGGGACGGATTTGGGGTTTGGTGCGCTTTTGGTGTAACCCTTCATCAGATGTGTGTTACACTCAGCTGGATGCTTCCAGACTCCCCAGGTGCGGAGAGAATGAGGTAAGGCGAGGAATAAAGAATCCGTTCTCCTCTGATCCACCTCTGTCTGTGTGAGCAAACAATCAGGTGGCACTGATGCCTCCAGGGGCCTCAGTGAATGTAGCCTTGTTTTAAGAGATTCCAGTTTTTCATCCAAGAGTCATCACATGAAGTCCCACAAAATTAGGAAACATTTAAGGTGGGTGAAGGAAATGGGAAAGATCTGGTGTGGAAAAAAAAATATCCAAACTTTGTACATAAGCCAGAATAAATAAAATTTTTAAATAATAATTACAGATAATGTAATGTATATGAATGACTGTATGAAACACAATGTAAATTAAAGATTAAAAGATAAAACACAAATGTATGTGAACGAAACACAATGTAAACAAATAATTGTATGCAAATCAAGAATTTTTTTCTAAAAAAAGAAAGAATTAAGAGAAAAGGAAAAAAATGCTCAAATGGAATGACAGGTTTTGACCATGACTGCTTTTGACATTGCTGTTTTCCAAAACCATGTCGAGCCCATTCCTCAAGGACTGGGAACTGAGCAGACAGAGAAAAACATTCTTCTGCTTCAATGACACCCAATCGAATGTTTTACTTTATCCACGACCTAAGTCAAGGGGTGGTTGTTTTTGCTGCTGTAGGTGCTATCGAGTCAGCACCAACTCAGCTGACCAGGGTTTTTAGAGACTGGAAACTGCACAGGAAATGATTGCTCATCTTTTTTCCACCAAGTACCTGGTGGATTAGAACTGCTTGCCTGTGATTTGCTAGTACAACTTCTTATCTACTAGGCCACCAGAAATTTCTGATCAAGGGGTATAAAAATCTTTTCTATTAATAACAAGAGAGTCAATGTTCCAGGCTTTGAGAGCCAGCCATGTGGTATCTATATCAACTGCTCACCCATACACAGATAATCCCGAAGCTTTCATATACAGCATATTAATAAATGCTCAGAGCTGTGTAGCAACAAACATTATTTGTTTTTAGTTCCCATCTCATCGAATCTAACTCAGTGTAGCTTCGTGCATAGCAGAATGGAACATTTCTCATTTCTACTTCATCTTCACCACACTCATGTTTGTTATTTCTGTCTCTGAATATTTTGAGAGCCCTCCAAATGAGGGAGCTCATATCTTCTAGCACTCTATATGGCCAGGTTCTATTGTGACTTCTGGGCTCTTTATAGTCTAGTTTTCAGAAGTAGACAGTCAGGCCCTTCTTCCTAGACTGTCATGGCCCAAAAGCTTTGCTGAAATTTATGAAACAGAAGCGATCTTGCTAGTAGTTGCAGTATTGATAACATTGTTTTAGTCCCTTAGCCATACACAAGCCACCACAGTACAGATGCGTGGAAAATCTTATTTATAGAGGCTGTGATTGTAATTTCAAGCATTTTTATGTGTCATGATAAATTATTCTTCTTCTGATTCTTTTCCCTCCAAGGATATTGAAATGTAAAAAAAAAAATTATTCTTAGCTCTCAGGCATACATGAATTTTATTGTTGTTGTTGTTGTTATGTGTCTTCAAGTTAGAACTGACTCATAGTTGACCCTCCAGCAAGTTTTCATAGGCTTTAAACACACATGTGGAGATTGCCCATATTTCTCCAGTGGAGCCACTGTTGGATTTAAATCACCTGCCTTTAGGTTGGCAGCACAATTCCTTACCCACTCATGTTAGAGTGCCAGAGCATATACAAATAGATGATGGTTAAAATTCTACCACGGGAGCCCTAGTGGTGTAATAGGTGTGTCTCCAGTTCAAATTCACCAGTGTCTCCATCTTGAAATAGAAATGAGCAATCTCCTCCCATGCAATTTACATCATGGGACTGAAGATTTAGCCAAAGGTTTAACAATCTTGCTAATCTGTGATTCAAATTTGCTCTGCATTCTTTAATCTCTTCTAGAAAAATCCTACTTGAAGTTAAGATCCTATTATGGAAGTGAAGATGAGACCTTGGTGCAGGGGAGATGGTTTTGGAATCTGTCCTCTACTTTGCTCGGCCCCGGTCCTTCCAAATGTCCTGGCTTCCTGGACCACACATCCAGCTCTGGCCACCAGATGCCAAAGAATCTAGCATCAGCTGATTCCCTGACAGAGACCTATTCACTAGCATTCCTACATTTAAGGTTTCAACTGTAAATCAAAACCCACTATGACTGTGTGATTTCTGACCCCTAATTTATGTTGTTGATAGGTGCCCTGGAGTAGACTGTGAATCATGATGACCCTATGAACAACAGATCTGAGCATTGGCCTTTCCTGTGCCATCCTATTTCCAATAGGCTTGAACCCAAGGTGGAGAGTCAGAGAAAGAGCAAACCTATAGGACAGAATAAACTTGCGGCATAAGGCTTCTGAGTGCGTGACCTCGTGGAAGCAGATTACCACATCTTTCTCCCTTAGACTGACTGATGGGTTCAGATCTTTTGATTAGCATTCCAACGCTCAGTGCTCTAAAGGCACTGAAATGACTTTCCACAACAGTCCATTAGTTACTCTACCCTAGTGAATGCCATGGCAATTTACAGCCAGTGAAGGGTTTGCAAAACACCATCACTATCTAAAAACAAGCTGAGAGAAGTGGCTGCCTCCTCAAGAGACTTGAGGAAAGAAAGTCCTTCCCATTTTATCAAGGATCTCAAGTAGATGGAATGAACATCTGCTCCAGGGTAGGTTTAGGGAGTAAATTTTATCTGCTTTTGTTGCAATTAGGTGCCATGGTGTCTTGGTGTCTACTATGACCCTGTGAACAACAGATCAGACCTTGCCCTATCCTACACCATCACCTCCACCATGCCTGAACCCTTGCTGCAGACACTCTGTCCATCTGTTAAGAGTCTTCCTCTCTCTCTCTTTCTCTGACTCTACCTTTCCCAGCATATCCTTTTCCAAGGACTGGACCCTTCTAACAATATGCCTCAAGTATGTGAGATGAAGTTTTATCCTCCTTGACTCTAAGGAGTGCCCTGATTGCACTTTTACAAGTGAGACCAGAAAACATACACAATCATGAGAATTGCATTTCCTGCATAGAGAGCCTTTCCAGACAGACCCTGCTGCATTCCAGTCAAAGCCTGTGCTGGGAGAGGGTGGAGGGCACAGGATTTGCCTTGAGTTTAGGATGATTGGTAAGAGAAGCCTGGGTGGGGAGAGTGAAGGGCTTCTGAGAAATTGCCACCCTGATCTCCAGTTCCCAGGGTATCTGCAGACTAGGACACCTATGGCTATTCAAAGATACAAAGAGGGTGGGAGCAGAGGTCAGAAAGGTCAGAGCAGCCCTCCTGTAATGAGTGGGTGATGCTCATGCCCACCGAGCCCCCCAGCAGGATGGCTATGCCAGGACAGGACGAATTCTCTCCAGTCCCAGTCCCTCACTCTGTAGCTCACTACTTAGGACTCAGGGGGCTTCTTCAGTGGGCTGGTTATTGTCCGGTTTGGTAAAAATGTCCAGAACAAGTTAAACTCTTCTTGCCTGAAACCTGGCAGGAGATTAGGTACAGAGCTTGATTGTCTGAGCAGGAACTCATTATGAGCAGTCAGCTGGAAGACAGGCAGGAATCCTGAGGAAGACCAAAGAAACTGAATTCAAGACAGAAGTAAATTTATTCTAATAGAATAAAGAGAGCTCAAGTGGCCAACTTAGTAAGGAGTTGCCCTGCTAGGGGCATGTAGTTCAAATCCACCAGCTGCTCTGTGGGAGAATTTCCTCCCATGGGAGTTATTACTTCTGAAAATAGACTGAAGGGTCAACTGAGTCGGTTCTGACTCAAGAGTACACCATGGTTCCTATAGTGCTGTCAGGATATGAGGGTGACATCCCATGAAACTGTGAACAGAGTGCTTCTCTTTAGCTCTCAGCTGGTTGACATTGAGTGGAAGAATATCAGTAAAGCACAATAAAACGAAACAAACTCACTGCCCTATATCTAGTTGAAACTTAATCAAAGCTGCACTCTGGAGGCTTCCAAGGCTGTAAACCACACAAGGGGTATTGCTTTTGCTTTCTTTAGTCCACTCACTGCTCAAGAGGCATGAGAGACATGAGGCCTCAGGCTTAGCATTGTGACTCTGTAGATGAGGCCATCAGAGGTCCCTCCATGCCATCTGGTAGATTTCAACTCTTTGAAAATTCAAGGTACAGAGTAGAACTGCCCATTGGGTTTACAAGACTGTAAACTTCAGAAGACCATCTCCCTCAGAGGGGCTGCTCAGTTCTATCAACTGGGCCTTTCAGTTAGCAGCAAACACTTAACTCATGTGCCACCAGAGATCCTTTGGAGAGTAGAAAGTAGACACTTCAAACTGACAGAAAAGGAGTAAGCTTATATATGAGTATTAGATAATATACTTATACATTTTACAATGGTTCTTGAAACTTTACAGCTTCAACCCCATCGCCAAATACCAGGTTCCTAGATACATAATCTTGTAAGGGGCTCTGGTGGTCCAGTGGTAGAAAGTTGTACTGCAATCCCAATGGCAGGCAGTTTGACTGCATCAGCTGCTACACAGGAGAAGGACGGACAGTCTCCTCCCTGTGATTTACTGCCTCTGAAAACCCACTGGAGGGTCAGCTCTGTGTTGGTTCCAACAAGATGGAAATGTGATTTAAAAAGAAAAAAGTACAAGTATTTGCAGAGAGCCTGAAACAAAAAGCGCAATTAATATCTCTGCTTGTAATGTGTGTAGATATTCAACAGGACTGCGGAGAATTCTCTCCCATTCTGATTTATATACAAGTTTAAATACACTGTTTTTCACAAAAGATCCTTCTCATTTCCTTCACCCCCTCATTGAATTGTGCAACCCTATGATTAGCACCCTACACCCCCCCCCATTGACACTCCTCTATTTCCACACATCTTCCAACCTTGGATACTCATACTCATTCTACAATAATGGTTTTATACAGTATTTGTCCTTGTGGGACTGAGTTAGTTCACTCAGCATAATGCTCTCCAGTCCTTCTCAAGTTAGGCAGCAATTTACAAGATGAGTGCCCCTGAGTGCTGCATAGTATTACATTGTATAAATGTACCACAATTTCTAAATCCATTCGTTTGTGGTTGGACATCTGGACTGTTTCAAGTAATAAATGTTGGAGAGGATGTGGTAAGAAAGGAACTCTTTTACATTGTCGGTGGGATAGTACAATGGTACAATCACTATAGAAGGCAGTTTGGTGCTTCCTCAAAAAGATGAACATAGAAATTCCATATGACCCAGCTATTCCATTGCTTGGAATATACCCTAAGAAAATGAGAACTGGGGCTCAAACAGAAACTTGTACACCAATGTTTGTAGCAGCATTATTCACCATTGCAACACCATCTCCTAACAGACTTTTAAATGTTGTTGTTGTTAGGTGCAATTGTGTTGGTACAACTCAAAGTGACCCTATGAATAACAGATCTTAAACCTGCCCTATCCTGTGCCATCTTCATCATCTCTGATACACTTTAGCCCATTGCTACAGTCACTGTGACAATTCATTTCATTGAGGGTCTTCTTCTCCTTTGCTGACCCTCTCCAAGGAATAGTCTCTCCAAGCAATACGCTCCAAGTATGTGCTATAAAGCTTCACTGTCCATGCCTCTAAGGAGAGCTGCACTTTCTCCAAGACATCTCTGTCTGTTCTTCTTGAAGTCTAGGAGATATTGAGCATTATTCTCCTTTTGTATACATTATATACGAACTTTCGTATACTTTGACTTTTGTCAAAGTGTGTTATTTCTAAGTGAAATTTGTCTATAATTTTCATTTGGAGAAAATGATCAATTTGAGAGTGTCAGGAATGGACTGATTAAAACAAGTTAGACTGACTTTAGAAAGCAAATTAATACATTGACACATTTTTGTACATGTTTAAAGGTAAGATCAAGAAAGAATGTGTATACTCCAAGAGAATGAGAACTGAGGTACAAACAGAAACCTATACACCAATGTCTATAGCAGCATTATTCACCATCTCAAGAACATGGAAACAACTTAAATATCCAACCACAATTGAATTGATTTAGAAATTATGGTACATTCACACAGCACACAGGAGCAACGGTTTTGTAAAATACTGCCTAACTTGAGAGGGACTGGAAAGTATTAGGCTATGTGAACTAACTCTGTCCCATAAGGACAAATATAGTATAAGATAATTGTTATAGGATGAGTATGAGAATCCAAGTAGGGGGAAAGTGGGACCAGAGGGGTGAGGATGAGGGGTTAATGTAAAAGTTACACAGTTTGATGGGGGTGTGTGAAGGAAATGAGAAAGATTTGGTGTGAAAGCAATGTATACAAACTTTGTAAACAAATGAGTATAAAATATTTTTAAAAAAACACTAAAGAGAAAGGTATCTAACATTTAACTAAAGCATTAACTTGCCCTACTCAGGAAAGTACACCACATGAGAACCAATGGAGAGAAGCATTAGTTTCTCTGTGACCTATTCTTTAGGAATTCACGTCATCAGGAGCTCTAGTGGCCTAGTGGTAAGAAGCTGCACTGCAATCCCAGAAGTACGTGGTTCAAATCCACCAGATGCTCTGCTGGAAAAGGAGGGGCAATTTCCTCCTGTACCAGTCAGACCCAATTTGACGGTACACACATAAAAAAAATAATTTAAAAAAATTTCAGGTCACCATACATGCAAACAATAAACATGTTTGTGATGTGAGAAAAAAATGTGTATAGATATAAGCTTTGCTGATGCTGACTCAGATCTGACTTGATAATCACATTTCCTCTGTTTTTTCCTTGGCCCAGGGCTTCCACCTCTTCTTAGACCAGTTTTACTAATTTATTCCTAGATTTTTATTTTTTCATTTTACTGAAATTTAATTGTTAACTGTTACATAGTATTCAACATTACCAGAGACATATTAATTTACATTATTTCATTCCTTCAATGGAGAGAGTATGGCCATGTTTTCCAAGGCAGAGCCTCACTTTAGAAGTGGCTGAATTTCCTAATAAAATACCCTGCCCAGAGAATTTTCATTCAGTACGTTAGCTCTGGCAACCAGCTGAGGAACACACACTCATGCTGTGTCCACTGGCCTGGGTTGGAGTTTGCCCTCCCTGAAAAAAATGTTGGGAGCTCTGGTGGCCTAGGGCCAAGAAACTGTGCTATAACCCCAAAGGTTTGAATCCACCAGATCCTCCCCTGGAGAAGGAGGGGCAATCTCCTCCTATGCCTGTCGAATAAAACTTGACAGCACACAACAAGTTAAAAAAAAAAAAAAAGAAGAAGAAGAAGAAGAAGATAAAGGTAAAGAACCCAATTGAAAAATGGGCACAGGATATGAACAGACACTTCACCAAAGAAGACATTCAGATGGCTAACACACATGAAGAAATGTTCAAAATCCCTAACTCTAACAGATATGCAAATCAAAATTACTATGAGATATCATCTCACCCCAGTCAGAATAGTAAAATTTAACAACAGGAAGCAACAAATGCTGGTGAGGTTGTGGAGAAACTGGAACCCTAATTCACTGTTGGTGGGAGTGTAAAATGGTGCAACCACTGTGGAAGGAAGTATGGCGCTTTCTCAAAAAGTTGCAAATAGAGATACCATTTGACCCAGCAATTCTGCTACTTGGAATATACCCCAAAGAAACCATAACCGCCGCCCAAGCAGATATATGCACACCCGTGTTTATCTTGGCTTTGTTCACAATAGCAAAGAGTTGGAAACAACCTAAGTACCCATCAACAAACGAATGGATAGAGAAGCTCTGGTATATTCACACAATGGAATACTATGCTGCATTGAAAAACAAGGAACTCATGCCATATTATTCAAAATGGGTGACCCTGGAGGACGTTATGCTGAGTGAAATATCTTAGTCACAAAAGGACAAATTCTGCATAGTGCCACTGTTGTAAAATGGGACTGACATCGGGGTTGTGGGGAGGCTGCGAAATACGGGCTAAATTATGTATACTGCATTGAAGGAGATGAGAGAAAGAACTGTGTAAAAGAGATAAATGATTAGGTATTACTGTCAAGACAGGAGTCCAGATTGAAGGTTGCCTAGTGGAGTGGATTTGGGGCGGGTGGGGAGGGACTGTAAAACAATGAAAGAATTTTTCTTTTACTTTTCAAAGAGAAGAACGAACTGGAGGGAAGGAGTACACAGGGAGAAAAGTGCAACAATGAATGAATGGAAATCCAAAATCTCTAAATTTTCATTAAAATTAATAGTAATAAATTTTTTTAGAAGGCGGGAAAAGAAAAATTTTTAAGTTCTGACTGCTGGTCCCCATGAATGTGACATTTTTTTTATTTCATTATTTTTTGTGTATGTACCGTCAAATCAGATCTGACTGGTACAGGAGGACATTGTTCCTCCTTCTCGAGCAGAGCATCTGGTGGATTTGAACTGTGCACCTCTGAACTTGCAGTTGCAGCTTCTTGCCACTAGGCCAACTTTTGCAGATACAATCAAGTTCACGGTGGACTCTTAACTGACTGATGTCCTCCTAAAAGGGCAATTTGCATTTAAAGAAGATTTAGGAGAAGACTGCTTGAGGATGAGTAGATTATGCTGTCCCAAGTCTAGAATGCTTGGAGCCATCAGAAGGCAAAGAGATAAGGATGAATTCTTCCTCAGTGGCTGTAGGAGGGAGTTTCAGCCTCCAAAGCTATAAAACAATTTTCTGTTGTTTTTTTAACCCCTTCATTTGTGGTGGTTTGTTACAGCAACTGAAAATTTACTGTTTCCACCCCCGTTAACCAATATTGAAATATCAGAAACTTTTAGCACAAAATACCTAGTAGAGTTACTGATAACCTATCATACCTAACTTTCTAGTTAGGTAAATTAGAAAGTATAAGTATTGGACGATAGCAATATATTATCTTATAGGAACTGGTAATGTTAGATGGATCTTGGCTGAAAGCAGAGAATACCAAAAGAATGGCTATGTGTATCTTATTTACTATGTAAAGATATTTGACTGTGTAGATCATAAATTATGGCTAACATTGAGAAGAATAGAGATCACAGAGCACTGAATTATGCTCATGCAAAACTTATACCTACACCAAGAAGCTATTGTCTGGACAGAGCAAGAGAATATTACATGGTTTAAAATAAAGACAGGTGTGCATTAAGGTTATATCCTCTCTCCATATCTATTCAATCTGTACACTGAGAAAAATATTAGAGAAGCTGGACTCTATGAAGAAGAATCTGACAGTAGTATCAGAGGAAGACTCATCAACAATCTAGCTTATGCAGATGACACAAACTTGCTTACAAATAAATAAATCATAATGAGGACTTGAAATGATTGCTGCCGAAGATTAGAGACTAAGACAAAAAACTCACCACTGGACTGATAAGGAACATAATGATAGAGGGAGAAAAGATTGAAAACAGTGATTTCATCTTACTTGGATCTATGGTCAACACCCTTATTACCAGCAGTCAAGAAATCAGAAGACATTTGGCAAGTCTGCAGTCAGGGACCTCTCCAAGTTACTGAGGAGCAATGATGTCCCTTTGAGGACTAAGATGTCTCTTATTCAAGTCATAGTCTTTTCAATCACTTGCTGGGCATCTCAAAGCAGGACTACCAATAAGACTGACAGAAGAAGAATCAATGTCGAGGATCTGTGGTGTTGGAGAAGAGTACCAACTATCCTATGGACTGCCAAAAGGTGAAACAAATATGCCTTAGAGAAAGTACCGTGACAGTACTCATGAAACTTTATTTCCCATATTTGGGGCATGTTGTTAGGAGACGCTATTCCTTGGAGAGGGTTTGAAAAGGTCAAGGATCAGCGAAAAAGAGAAAGATATTCAATGAGATGAACTGTCAGTTACTGCAACAATAGGCTCAAGTATGTCAGAGATGAGGAGGGTGGAACAAGATAGGATAATGTTCAGATCTGTTGGTCACAAAGTTGCTATAAGTCACACTTAGCTTAAAGGCACTTTACGTCAAATACAAATCCTAATCCACAACATAAAGAGTCTTCCCAGTATTCTGAAAAATTTACAACCAGGAGAAGATAAAATAGATGAATGGACCTTCTAAGAATCAAATCCCTATGCGCATCCAGAAACTTCTCTAACAGGGTAAAAAGGGAAGCCACAGGCTGGGAAAAAATTTTTGGTAATGACATGTCAGACAAGGGACTTATATCTAGAAT
>NW_006400107.1:179809-181510 GCF_000299155.1 Elephantulus edwardii | reverse complement strand
TAAATTTAAATTTAAAAAACAAAACACAACCTAGAATCTATGGTACTTGAATTTAAAAATCATCTCAAGAACAGTTTGCGTCATTGAAACCTAAGGATCCAAGATTGGATAAATTGTTAGATGACATTAAAGAGAAAAGACCAAACTGGATGTCAGAAGAGAGTCTTAAAACTGTACTATTGTATGTTGTTGTTGTTATGTGCCGTCGAGTCGTTTGCTACTCATAGTGACAGCCCTAAATCCTGTTCTATCCTGTGCCAATCGCACTGCCTCTGACACACCCATCCCGATTACCCCAGTCACTGAATCAATTCACCTCATAGAGGGTCTTCCCCTCTAGAGAAGCTGAAAAAGGGAAAAGATAGCAAAGCAAAAGAGATGAGCAAAAGATTTCAAATGGCATTTTGAGAAGACATTAAAGTATAAAGACATTCAAGTATAATAGTGGAATGTGCAAAGAGAGTTGAAGAATAAAAAAGGAATAGCTCATTCAGCATTTCTCTAACTGAAAAAATTGAAAAGAAAATTCAAGCCTCAAGTTGCAATACTGAGAGATGTTATGGGAAAAATCTTGAATGATCCAAGAAGCATCAAAAAAAGGTTGAGATTAAAAAAAATTTTTTTTAGAATAACGTACTTCAGGAATTGATTCAGTGACTGGGGTAATTGGGGTAGGTGAGTCAGAGACTGTGAGATTGGCACAGGATAGAGCAGGGTTTATGGCCATTGTACAGAGGGTCACTATGAGTTGCAGGTGACTTGACAGCACATAACAACAACAACATACACTAACTAGCCAAAGGTATGAAGTAAGAACATCAAGCTGCACTAAAGACATTGGCAAAACATAAGGCCCCATGAATCGATGTTGTTACTGTTGTTATGTGCCATCGAGTCACTCGACACATGGCAACCCTATGAACAACAGCCTAAACTCTGCTCTGATCTGTGCCAATTGCACAGTCTCTGATACACCCATCCCAATTACCCCAGTCACTGAATCAATCCACCTCATAGAGGGCCTTCCCCTCCTGCACCTGCCCTCCACCTTCGAAGCATGATGTACTGCTCGAAGGACCAGTACCTCCTTACAGCATGTCCAAAGTATGTCAGACGAAGCCTCAGAATCCTTGCCTCCAAGGAGCAGCCTGGTTTAATCCTCTCTAGGATGAATCTGCTGTTTTCTTAGCAGTCCATGGTACCTTCAATATTCTTCTCCAGCACCACAGCTCAAAGGCATCAATTCTCCTTCTATCCTCCATAGTCATTGCCCAACTCTCTGATGCATAACAAGTGATAGCAAACACCATGGCCTGTATCAGATGAACCTTAGTCTCCAGAGTGACACCATTGCTCTTCAGTACCCTGGAGAGGTCCCTAACAGTAGACTTTCCCATTGCAATACATCTTTTACTTTCTTGGATACTGGCGCCAAGAGTGTTGACTGTGGAGGGAAGCAAACTAAAGCTGTGAACAATCTCAATCTCTTCACCATCCATCCTGATGCTGCCAATTGATCCAGTGGTGAGAATCCTTGTCTTCTTGGCATTGAACCCCAATCCATATTGAAGGCTGCACTCCTTGATCCTCTGCAGCAAGTGCTTCAGGTCCTCCTCAGTTTATGCAAGCAGGGTTGTATCATCTGCGTAACACAGATTGTTGATAGATCTTCCACCAATCCTGACCCCACATTTCTCCGCA
>NW_006400107.1:170453-179479 GCF_000299155.1 Elephantulus edwardii | reverse complement strand
CTTCTGACAGTTCTCTGCTGATGTGCTGTTCCAGTCGTTTTTGGATAATCTTCAGTAGAATCTTGCTTGCATGTGAAATCAATGATATTGTTCTATAATTTCCACACTCTGTTGGGTCACCCTTCTTTGAGCTGGTAACAAATATAGGTCTCTTCCAGTCAGTTCTTCTTTCATCACTATGGAAAGAGTATTCTGAGTCACTGTATCAAAAGGAATTGGCAGAATTCATGAATGAATTTCATGAATGAAATTCTTCTGTGTCTGCCAATTCCTTTTGATACAGTGACTCAGAATACTCTTTCCATCTTCTTTTAATACTTCCTGGATCATTTAAGATTCTGCCTAAAGCATCCTTGATCATAGCAACTTGAGGTTTGAATTTTTTCTTCAGTTCCTTGAGCTTAAGAAATTCTGAGCGAGTTCGGCCCTTTCGATTTTCTGACTCGAACTCCTTGCACATTTCATTGTAATATTTTGCTTTGTCATCCCATGCTGCCTTTTGAAATCTTCTATTCAGCTCTTTAGTGTCTTGAATTCTTTCTTCTGCTTTGGCTTCTCTGTGCTCCAGTGCAATATTCAGAGTCTCTTCTGACATCCATTTTGGTCTTTTCTTCCTCTTCTGTCTTTGCAATGACTGTTTGCACTCTTCCTGGATGATACCCCTTGATATACTCCTACAACTCATCTGGTCTTCGCTCATTATGTTCCAAATAATAGATGCAGCCTTGGACATGTTCATCATTCTATGCCAGTAAATTTGGAAGACAGCTACCTGGCCAACTGTGTGTCAGGAGACCAGTGATGTATAATATTGAGGAAAGCCTACTATCAGGGATCTCTCCAAAGTCCCGAAGAGTAGTGACGTCAGTCTAAAGCTTAGGGTCTGCCTGCTTTAGGTCAACATCTTTCTTATCACCTGCTATGTATCTGAGAACAGGACAATGAATAAGGATGACAGAAGAATCAATAAGAAGAGGGCTGAACATCCATCCTATGGACTGTCAAAGGAACAAATAGGTATGTAATGGAGAAAGTCAAACCAGAATATTCCTTAGAGGCAAAGTTAATAAAGTTTTGTCTCACATATTTTGTACATATTGTTTGGAGAGGCTATTCCTTGGAGACATCATGCTTGGAAAAATGGTGGTTCAGTGAAGTAGAGAAAGACCTCAATGAGATAGATTGATGTAATGTCTGGGTCAATGGACTCAAATGTGTTGGGGATGCTGAGGATGGTGCAGGATAGGACAGAGTTCATATCTATTGTTCACAGGGTCATTATGGGTTGTAGTCAAATCAACAACACTTAGTAACAGCATTGTAGATAGGATATCTCTACTGGAGAAAATCAATATTATCTTTAGTATCCAGTATGGCAATTCTGTTTCATAGTCAAGAAACAAAATTAGAGATTGTTTGCTTCATCTTTACTACTCTTTTCAGCATATATGCAAATTCTCTCCACTTTAATGCCCTGGGTCTTATCTGCTGGTGACATGACCATTATATCATTCCACAGGATACCATACCAGTACTTAACACTGATGACTGGAAATTAGTGAATGGAAAGCAAGAAGCAGTATGCACAGAAGTCTTTAAAGGACATTAACATAGAGAAATAAAATAAATAAATCTTTCAAACACATAACAGGATTGACATGTAGGGAAATTTTCTATACAGGTCAAATGTTCTAGAGCCTCTCAAAATGTTGTTGGGGACAGGACTGAGGCATTACTGGGGCTGTAGACTCTCCATCTGGGGGATCTTGCTTCCGTGGCTGTGACGCTAACCCAGGGGCCAAACAGGACAAGAGACTTTGTGTGCACAACTTTGGGCAGAGGAAAGAACAACAGAAGGCTGACCTGTGAGCCTCTGCATACAGGTGGCTCACACTGTGGTCGTGATCTACAGCCACACCAGACACAAAGGAGGACACTAAACTGCAACAGAAAAGGTCAGGAGAGGTGGGGTTCTGTGTGGACAGTAAGCTCTCTCTATTGCTTGTGGGGAAACAGGACTGAGACATCCCTGGGGTTGTAGGGCCTTCCATCTGAGGGTCCTTGCCTCTGCAACTGTGGGTCCATCCCAGGGGCCAAACAGCACAAGAGAATTTAGTATACAGAACTTCAGGCAGAGGGAAGGGATTTTTGTAACTCTCTGCAAGAGAGAGGGAAGGTTGACTTGAGACTACCTGTATGCAAACTGGTTGAGCTGGCAGCCCTGATTTCTAATCTTATGCCACTCCAGAGACAAAGGAAGACATTAAGCTACAGGGGAAAATGTGCATGAGAAACTGCTTGAGGGGAGCACCTGGTCTCACACCACTCAGCCATTTCATATAGAAAGGGAACCTGCGGAATTGGTGTCAGGTTACTACTTCAAGTTGAGATTCCTACAGGGCTGCAGTGCAGAACCGAGAGAACCTCAAGGACTTTAGGAAAGGCAAATTTTCCCTAAAAGGACTTACAGTGGTGTGAGTAGCTCACTACATTTGAACTTGATAACTAATGAGTAGCATTATAAAGGCACGAATACCCCAGAGTCAAGAAGACAGATGATATATGTTGGTACGGAGACCTTTGAAAAGCTACAAATAAAAGTACAAATGATGGAAGAAACAATGAAAGCCACGAACAAAGATAATAACCTAGAGGTAGAGAATCAGAAAAAAATTTATTGATGTAAAGTTATTTGAACAGCTATGGAAGAAGGTGCAAAGGATGGAAGATTTAATGGAAACCAATAAGAAAGCAAACACTGCAGAGACATGGAGCCAGAAGAAATATATTGATGAGAATGAACTTGCACAAATATGGAAGAACAGCAAAAAATGGAATAAATCATTGAAGCTATAAGTAAAGAGGCACAAGAACTTTAAAAAAAATCATCACAAGATAGTGAGGGTACTGCCAACGCAGTACTAGAAATAACAGAAAGACATAAAAATGCAATCCAGAAAATTAAGACTTAAATGGCAGAAGTGTCCACTACAGTGGAAGGACAAAAAAGTAGAACAGGAGAGATGGAGCAGAGATAGTCAGTGAGCTTGAAGACAAGAACCTCAACAGAAACATACTAGAAAAAAAATCAGAGATGAGATACAAAGAAAATGAAGAAAACATTAGAATCGCATGGGATGATCAAAAGGAATAACATATGGACAATTGGAATTCCAGAATATGAAAGGGATAGGGAAGTCACTAAGAAATCTGTGGAAGAGGTATGCTGTTGTTGTTGTTAGGTGTGATCAGGTCGAGTACAACTCATAGTGACCCTATGAACAAAAATCTAGTCTTGTCCTGTGCCATCTTCACACTTTCTGACACACAGAGCCCATTGTAGCAGAAACCATAACGTCAATCCACCTACTTAAGGGTCTTCCTCCTTCACTGACACTTCTCAACATCATGTCCTTCTCAAAGGAATAGCACCTCTTAACAATATACCCAAAGTATGTGAGACGAGGTCTCGACATTCTTGCCTACAAAGAGCACTACCAAAGGCTACACTCTCTCCAAGACATATATTCATTCTCTTGGCTGTCTATAGGGTGTTCAGTGCTCTTTTCCAACACCACACCTCAAAGGCATCAATTCTTTTGCTGTCTTCTTTATTTGAATAATTGTCCCGGTCTCAGATGCATAGCTAATAATTGGAAAGACTGTGGTCTGAATCAGATGCATCTTAGTCCTCAAACTAACATCACTACTCCATAATAATTTGAAAAGGTCTCTAACTGCAGATTTTCCCAGTGCAATGATTCTCCTTATTTCCTGACTGCTCATACCAAGGGTGTTAATTGTGGAATTCCAAGCAAGATGAAGCAGTTGAGTTTCAGTCTCCTCTCCATCCAGCATGACACTGCTATTGGTCCAGTGGTAAGAATCTTTGTTTTCTTGATATTGAGACACAATCCATACTGAAGGATACATTGCTTGATCTGCAAAAAGCACTTCAAGTTCTTGTCACTTTCAGCAAGCAAGTGTATCGACACAGTCAAGCACCTTTGCATAATCAATAAAGCACAAATAGACATTCTTCTGGTATTCCTTACTTTCAGCCAGAATCCATCTGACTCAACAATGATATCTCTGATGCTACAGCCTTCCGATTTGGGGAAGACTTCCACGTTTTAGTTATCTGTGAGAGCAGGACCCTACTCCTGGTAAGAAATTTTGACTTAGTTATGTAGTGTTATTGTAACAGAAGTACCGCAAGTGTTCTCTTATAGTTTTAGAGTCTGGATGTCTGAATTTAGCATACCAGCTCCAGAGAAAGGGCTTAATCTTTCTGTTGGCTCTGGGGAGAGCTCCAATCTCCTAGGAACTTCTCAGCCCTGGAAACTTTCACCACCAAGAAAAATCACTGATAACAGAGCATGTCCTTTGGACCATGAATTCTACATTGTTGCTGCTGTTGTTGTTGTTAAGTGTTATCGAATCAACTATGAGTTGAGAAATTTTTGTTTTTGAGAAATATTCCTTCTGCTCTTTCTCTGATGGCTTTCTTTCCATGTTTGCTTTATCTATTTTATACCTTATGTTTTTACCATAGTTCAGAAGCCTACTGTTTCAGAAGCTTGATATGGTCAAGAGATCAGGAAGCATATTGCACTGGGAAAGTAGGTAGTCAGAAATATCTCCAAATTATTGAGGAGTAATGATGTCAGTAATGATAAGGACTAAGATGTACCTTATTCAAGCCATAGATTTTTTTTTCAGTCACCTGCTGTGTATCTAAGAACTGGATAATAACCAAGGATAACTAAGAACAGTTGATACTGTTAAGTAATGGTGTTGGAAAGAAAGCTGGATATCCCATGGACTACAAAAAGAACAAACAGATATGTCTTGGACAAGGTGCAGCCAGGGTGTTCCTTGGAGGCAAAGATGATGAAGCTTCATCGCACGTACTTTGAGCATGTTGCTAGGAGAGATTATTCCTTGGAGAGGAGCATCGTGCTTGAGAAGGTGACAGGTCAGCAAAAAAGAGAAAGCACCTCAGCCAGATGAGTTGATGTAGTGGCTGCAGCAATGGGCTCAAGTGTGTCAGAGACTGTGAGGATGGCAAAGGATAGAACAGTGTTCAGATCTGTTGTTCATGGGGTCACAATGAGTCATACTTGAGGGCACCTAACAACATTTTTACCATTATAAAGTTTAGTTCTAATCAATCAGCAGCTCCTTGGGAGAAAGATGGACAATCTGCTCCTATGTCTCTGAATTTACAACCACCCAAAACTGAATTTATAGCCTTCCTTGCCTCCAAATTCACAGCCTCCAAAAACTCACAAGAGAGTCAGTTACAAGTTGATTTGAACTCAACAGCAGTGAGTTTTTTAGTATTTCTGCCATTACGTGCAAGCTTGGGATGGTTGTTGCTGTTGGGTGCCATTTGGTAAGAACCAAATTCTTATGGTTCTTTGGTAAGAACCATAGCTGACCCTCCAGTGGGTTTTCAGAGGCAGTAAATCACATGAGAAGAGACTGCCCATCCTCATCCCATGGAATAGCTGGTGGATTTGAACCAGGTGCCTTTGGGGTTACAATGCAGCTTCTTACCACTAGGCCACCGGAGCTCCCTTGAGTGGGAGTTGAGTCCAATTTCTCTTTCTACCTATTAATGCTGTATAGCAGAAAGGAAAATGTGTTTTTCATATTTCTTTCTTAGGAACCCTGGTGGTGCAGTGGGCTGCTAACAAGGATGGTCAACCAAACAAATCCAACAGCCATTCTGCAAGAGAAGGTGCATTCTGTTGGGTAAATACAACAGCCTTGGAAACTGAGAGGCAGTTCTACTCTCTTTGCTTTTCTGTGAGTTGGAATTGATTGCATTACATATATTTCATAACCAGATACATTGTTGAATTCTTTTACAAACTCTCTATTTTGCATTCGGAATATGGGTTTTCTTGACCTGGAAATCACAACACTCCTCTACTTAAAACTCTGGCAGTTTCTTAATTCAACCAGCCCAAGTTCTGTGTTCTATTGTCTGACAGTGGAGTATATGACCTTGTGTCTCCTATCTACCTTTCTCTCTGTGTCTTCTGACTCCTCAAGAAGCCTGAGTCCCACTGTCCTGCTATCTGCAACTTCTGTCCTTTTGCCTCACTCCACTCCCCCTGGAATGTCTTCTCTTTCCCCATTTGACTACTTTATTTGCAAGGAGCTTCAGCGACACCCTACACTTAAGGTTGTGCCCTTGTGTAAGGTTGCTTACACAGTACTCTGAATGCTCCCATCATAGTTTCATTTATTTACTTTGACAATTCTTTCTTTCATTATTATTTTCACTTCTGAAAATGCACTTTTCTCTTTTTTTTACAAAAGTGGCACTGCCCTGTGTTGTTGCTTTCTCCTTGTTCCAGTTGTCTTTGGCCTTTTGAGCTTGCCTTCCTAATTTTTTTAACTCTTATTTTAAGAGAGAGAAGGACCAGAGATAAAGTGTTATCTGATTGTTGTTGTTGTGTGTTATTAAGTCACCTGTGACTCAAAGCAACCTTATGTAAAATAGCCCTAAACTCTGCTCTATCCTGAGCCCATATCTCTGTCTCTGGTACACCTAACCCCATTACCCCAGCTACTGTGTCAATACATCTCATCTGGGGTCTTCCTCTCTTGGGCTATTCCTCCATCCTTCCAGGCATGATGTCATTTTCCAGGGACTGGTCCCTCCTGGCCAAATGCCCAAAGTATGTGAGATGGCACTTCAATATCCTTGATTCTGAGGAGTAGCCTGGTTTCACCCTCGCCGGGATAAATCTGTTTGTTCTGAAACACTCCGTCTCCTTGGTATCTATGGCACATGAGTCTCCTGCCTTCCTCTCTGCCCAGCTCCTCTGTGGCACTTTTGTAGAGGTCCCATCTTCTATGTTAACCATGGAAGCCTATGCATGAACAATTCGTTGGAAACAAAACAGTTATGTTTTTTAAACTTTCACTCAAATCACAAGTTTTAAATTAAAAAAATACCCTGTTCTAATTCTTTGCTCTCCATTTCTTATGCTACTAGCCAAGAAATTTCACCCACTTCTATGGCCCAGATCAACATTTCTAAACCAGTAACTCAAAATTTAAATTTTCAGTCCAGACTATTCTTCTGAGCTCCAGACTCATCTACCTGCCTATCTGAATGCCTCAGAGACACTTTAATTCAATGTATCCAAGAAGAAGTTTGTTGTTGCTGTTACCATGTACCATCAGTCAGAACCAATCCATAGAGACTCTCTGGCAGATTTTCAGAAGCAGTTAACTACACAGGAAGAGATTGCCTATCCTTCTCCTCCAGAGCAGCTGGTGGATTCAAACCACATGTCTTTGGGATTGAGAGAAGCTTCTTGTCTCCATGTCACCAGAGCTCTCTAGACCAAGCTTGGGAACAAAATAATAACTGACTTTTCTATTTTCCCTGTTTCAGTCCATATTAGTCAGTTTCCTAGGCCTTAGACTTACTTAATACTGACTGACCTTCCTCACATCTCCTAACCCAGATTTTCACCAAATTTTGCTGATTTTACTTTACTGATGTCTTGCAAAAGAATCTAAGATTCCTTATCTTTAACATTGCTATCTCAGTCCAAATTCTCTGCTAGAAAGTTGCAGTAATGTCCTATTCCATTTCTAAGGACTCTTCAAACTCAACCACCTAAAATACAGATCTGATACTACTTCATCCTGACTTTTCCTTAAAATACAACCAGGATTTTTTTTTTTTTTTTTGTGTGTGTGTGTGTGTACCATCAAATCAGATCTGACTGGTACAGGAGGATGTTGCTCCTCCTTCTCCGGCAGAGCACCTGGAGGATTCGAACCGTGTCCCTCTGGGATTGCAGTGCAGCTTCTTGCCACTAGGCCACCAGAGCTCCCCTACAACCAGAATTCTTAATCACAAACCCAAGATCTTCCTTGACATTCACTTCAAGGGCCGTGCTACCGCTGTTGTTTTGTACCATCAGTCAGAACTGAACCATGGCTGACCTTCCAGGAGGTTTTCACAGGCAGTAACTCACACAGGAGGATATTTTCCATTCTTAACTCAGAAAGAAGCAGGTGGATTCAAACTGCATGACTTTGGGATTGCAGTGCTGCTGCTTCTCATTAAACCACCAAAGCTCCCACCAAGGCTTCTAGCCCTCTTTTACTCCTCTTGCCCACTAGGTACCCTTTTGTCATATGGACATTAATGTGAATCTCCCACCACCTGAAACGTGTTTTTCTTTATTCTCACCTGGCTCGTAGATGAACATATACCAGGTCTTTGTTTAAGCCTCCTGACCTTAAGGAAATCTTTTCTGACTCCAGGTTGATCAAGTCTTTCCTTACAGGCATGTAGAATTGATCAATCTATTGTCACAAGGTTGACTCCACTTCTTAGTGAGCCTACTAGAAAGAGCAGAGCTGCCCCACAGAGCAAAACCTTCTCTAGAATAGGATTAAAGCAATGTACACTAATAGTCAAAGACCAGATAAATTGTGGAATTTCATCAAGAATATCACGCAGAAAGAAAGCAAAAGATCATTAAAAAGGCAGGAGAGAAAGAAAAGCCAAAAAATGGATATCAGAAGCAACTGAAAATTGTACTAGAACACTGAGAAGCCAGAAAAAGAGAAATGAAAGAGATAAGTAGACAATTTCAAAGGGTAGCTTGAGAAGACAAGCAAAACTATTATAGCAAAATGTGGGAAGAGTTGGAAACAGAAAACAGAAAGGAAAAACTTACTCAGCATTTTTCAGGATGAAAGACCTGAAAAACAAATTGAAGACTCAAGTTTTAATACTAAAGAATGCCGTAAGTAGAATCTTGAATGACCCAGGAAGCATCAAAAGAAAATGAATGAAATATACAATCACTATGCCAAAAGGAATTGGCAGATACAGAAGAATTTCATGAAATAGCATTTGAGCCAGAGCCTATGGTGATGGAGGCAGAAGTTCAAGCTGCTTTGAAGGAAATAGCAAAAAACAAGGCCCCCGGAATAGATGGTATACCAATTGACATATTTCAGCTAACAGATGCTGCCGT
>NW_006400107.1:125714-169158 GCF_000299155.1 Elephantulus edwardii | reverse complement strand
TGTTGTACACAGGGTCGCTATGAGTCGCAAATGACTTGACGGCACATAACAACAACAACAACATGCCAAAAAGAATTGGCTGACACAGAATCATTTCACGAAATAGTATATGATCAAGAGCCAGTGTTAATGAAAGACGTCCAAGCTGCACTGATGGGATTGATAAAAAAATAAGGCTCTAGCAACTGATGGGATTCCAACTGACATGTTTTAACAAACTTATGCAGCCTTGAATGTGCTCAATAGTCAATGCAAGGAAATTCGGTGGACAGCTAAGTGGTAGACTGAGTGGAAGAGATCCATATTTGTTCCCATTCCCAAGAAACGTAATCCAACAGAATATAAAAATTATCAGGTAACATCCCAAGCAAGCAAAATCTTATTAAAGATAATCCAAAAATTGATAGAATAGTACATTGACAAAGAACTGCCAAAATTAGAAGTGTATCTATTTGGTTTTTATTTAATTTGTATTTTGTTTTATTGACTATACCTGTTATTTGTCTATGTGTATTATAATGAATTTTAGCTAACATTGAGAAGAATAGGAATCTCAGAACATTTAATTTCGCTCATGCAAACTCTATATACCTAGACAAAGACGTCATTGTGCCAAACAGAACAAAGAACCACTGCATGGTTTAAAATTAAGAAAGGCATGTATCCAACAATGAATGAATGGAATTCCAAAATCTCTGTAGATGTTCATTGAAATGAAAAATAAACAAACTAAATTAAAATTTAAAAAAAAGAAAGGTATGTATCAAGGCTGTATCATTTCTCCATCTCTATTCAGTCTGTATGATGAAAAATCATTCGAGAAACTGGATTATATAAAGAAGAATCAACAGTTTTGGAGGAAGACTCAACAACCTGTGTTATGCAAATGATACAACCTTGATTTCTGAAAGTGAAGAAGAATTAAAAGACTCACTGCACTAGATCAAAGACCATAGCCTTCAATATGAATTAAATCTCAACATCAAAAAAACAAAAATTCACACCACTGGACTAATGAGCAACATAATGATAGATGGAGAAAAGATTCAAGTTGTCAACAATTTTATCTTACTTGAATCCACAATCAAAACCCACAGTATCAGCAGTCAAGATATCAAGACAAGTTGCGTTGGGAAAATTTACTTTCAAGGACCTCTTCAAAGTGCTAAGAAACAATAATGTCACTTTAATGGCTAATGTTTGTCTAATCCAAACCATAGTCTTCAATTACTTGCTATGCATCTGAAAGTTGACAATAACTAAGGATAACAGAGGAAGAATCAAGTTGTGGTGTGAGACAAAAGTACTAAATATACCTGTACTGCCAAAAGAATAAATAACTCCATCTTGTAGAAAGTGCAAAGAGAGTGCTCCTTGGTGGCAAGGATGGTGAAATTCTGTGTTACAAACTGGGCATGTTGTCAGAAGGGATCAGTCTTTGGAAAAATATGTCATGCTTGGAAAGGTGAGCAAAACAAAGGAAGACAAGATGAATGGACATAGTGACTATAATAAGGGGCCCAAGTATATCAGAGAAGACAAGAATGGCATAGAATAGGACAGGTTACAAGTTCATTGTTCAGAAAGGTGGCTATGAGTTGTAGTGTACTATTGACACCTAACAACAACAACAATCTTTACAGCAGCAGATGACCTCATTTTTCTCCTGCAGAGAAATGGTGGGTTTGAACAACTAAAGTTTTAGTTAGGAACCACTGCACCACTAGGACTTCTTTATAGAACTGATATCACTTTCTAATTACATATACAAGTCTCACTAGGCTGCAGAGTTAAGTGTTCCACTGCTAGCTGAAAGATTAACAATTTGAAGTCACTCAAAGACATCTTAGAAGAAAGATCTGGTGATGCACTTCTTAACTATCTCAGCTTTAAAAACTGGATGGATGGTTCTGCTTAGCCTCGTAAGTCAGAATTGATAGGACCACAGCTGACAACAATAACACCTACATTATTGGGAACAACTGAACTCAGCTCATTGCAATAGATTCAGAACCAGGCCACAGCTGACTCTCCCCTGGGTTTTAGAGGCTGTACAGCAAACAGGAGGTTGTTGAGCTTCCTTTTGAGGAATGGATTCAAATCTCCTTCTTTTGAATTGGTAATGTGTCTCCCTACTCACTAGGCCGCCAAATGCTGCTGCTGTTGTTGTCAGACGCCATCAAGTCAACTTCAACTCATAGGAACTCCATGTACAACAACTTTGGCCAGTCTTATACCATCTTCATGATCTCTGACCTGCTGAAGCCCATCTTGTTGAACATCTTCCTCTCTTTTAATGACCCTCTACCTTTCCCAACAAGATGTCTCTCTCCCAGGACTGGTTCCTCCTGATGATATTCCAAAATAAGTGAAATGACTTGACAAGATGGCACCTGACAACAAAAAGGGAAATAAAGTTTCATCATCTTTACCTCTAAGGAGCCCTCTGGTTGTACTTCCTCCAAGACAGACTTGCTTTTTTGGCACTTGATAGAATTTCCCATATTCTTGTGTGTTAACACCATAATTCAAAGGTATCAACTCTTCTTACTATCCAACTTTCAGATACTTCAGAAATATTTAAAAATAACCTAGCTTGGAATAGGCATACTTCTTGTTGTTTTTGTTGTGTACCATAGCATCAGATCTGATCCATAGATGACCTGCCAGCAGATCTTCAGAGGCAGTCAGTTAACCCCATGGAAGGAGACTGCCCATCCTTCTTCTCCTGTGAGGTATACTTAGTCTTTAAACTGTAATCTTTACTCTTTAGAATTTTAAAGAGCGATACTACCAAGCCAAATGTGGGTGACTCTAATATGCAGCCCTAAGGCCTGTTTTTCATTGTTTTTGCTCAGTCTTCTAGGTCGTATAGCCCTGATGTGTCCACTAGCCATAGAGAGGTAACTTGTGGTTGCTGTGAAGCTGAACACTGTGACACTTATGTGTCAAATTCAATAACGGTTACCCATGGTGGACTGTGTTTGGTGGCGCTCCCGGTTGAAACAAGCTTGGAAGCAGGAGTGGCATCCACTTCTGTAATAGCTTGCCTCCAGAAACCCTGGAGAAAGGATGAAAGTCACACACACAAGTGTCGAGGACTTTTGTTCGTAGGGTCGCTATGACTTGACGGCACTTAACAACAACGACAACATGATGATGTTGCATATTACTTATTTTTGCTTTCTTGATGTTGAGATGTAATTCATATGAAAGAAGCTGGGATTCAAGCTGGCTTTCTCTGACTTTTGCCTGCCCAAGAGTTAATCTCATTGAAGGGATATTTTTTCACTTCTTTGTGAACCAGTGCTGGAAAGATCATAGCAGAAAGTCCTGGGCCATGTGGGAGAAAACTACAAACCTGGTCCATGTGAGAGAAAATGTAAAAATGGCCAGGATTATTGGTTTGATAGAAAATAGTGGAACCCTTGAGATGATGGTCCTTGGTAGCCTGGTGGTAAGAAGCTGAGTTGTAATCTCAAAGGCATGCAATTTGAATCCACCAACAACTCCTCAATAGAAGGATGGACAATCTCTTCCTTTTTTATTTGCTGCTTCTGAAAAGTCAGCTCCAACTCGATGGCATACAACAGCAGTCACCTATAGACCTGGAACAAAGTCATCCTTGTGGCTTAACTTTAACTTGAACAATGTTGTTAAGTGTCATTGAGCAGAACTGGCTGATAGTCAGCTGGTTAGAGGCTGTAAATCACATGAGAGAAAATTTCCCATCTTTCTGTCAAAAACAACTCGTGGATTTGACCAAACTACTTACCTTTGAGCAGGGAGGTACTCATTCTTTAGAACAATCAATGATAGAGCTCAGAGGGTAGAAAAGGGAGGACCGGGGGATTAAAGGGAACCATAATCAAAGGTAGGAGCCAGAAGAATGAGGTTACATTGTGAAAATTGTCATTTAATGTCATAAAACAAAAGTATATGGCTGGTTGAATGAAAATCCATGTGCAGTGTACGTTTTCATCCAAATCACAATAAAAAACAGGGAAAGCAAAGAAAGTTTACAAACAAATCAGTCATAAATGAAATATAACCACAGTATTTCTTAGGAGCAAGGATGATGATAGGTCAGTCAGTGTACTTACTTTGGCCACAAGTCATCAAGAAGATCAATAGACTTGAAAGGTCCCTTCAAGGTAAAGATAGATACAAACTTTGTAAGTAAGCCAGTATTGTTATTGTTGTTGTTTTTATGTGCCATCAAGTTGTCTGTGACTCATAGCCCTAAGATAGACCTAAGCCCAGCTCTATCCTGTGCTAATCTTACTGTCTCTGACACACCTATCCCCATTACCCCAGTCACTGAATCAATATTGAGGGTCTTCCTATTCTGTGCTGTCCTTCCACCCTCCCAAGCATGAGGTATAAAATAAAAATAAATAAATAAAAATTTAAAAGGTGAAGATTGGTAAAAATGTAGGGAATCCTCAGTGAGATGACTGATGCAAAAGCCAAAATTACTAGATTCAAAGATACTAGCTATCTTTGTATGGTACAAGACAAGGAAAATTAAGCTTCAGATTGTCACTGCTTAGGTCTAATGCAAGTGTAATTAACAGCATATTTTTTCTAGTGAAATGAAAAGTGTACAAACCTAAAATTAATATGATGACCTAAAAAAACCCAGAATGTGGATTCTATGTGCTCAGTTGCTCTAATAAAAACAAAACAAATTCTTTCCTAAAGTACCAATTCTTTGGCTCCTGCCATCAGTTTGCAAAGAAAGGTGTAATGTAACAGCTGCTACTGATGTTTTCTTGCTTTCCCAACACTTCAAAAAGGGGGAGAACTTGAAAGTCTTCTAGCTGAAATGAGTGCTGGGGGCAACTGAAGGACTGATGATCAAAGACTGCAGGTGTTTGGCGGCGGAGAGACGCTAGTCTCCAGGAGAATGCTGGGGAAATGGGAAAATAAAAAGGGGGAAGTATTGTGTGGGGCAATGGGGACGGCTGCATTCTAAATCCAGGCTCAACATAGCAAAAATTCTTGAGGTTTTGCCCATTTAGAAATCTGAAAGAGAAGTCAGAAAACCATTTTCTGTTTTATAGAAAAAATGAGATGTATTAATAAAGGTTTTGCCTCAGTTTCCCTAGGCAACGAGCAAGATCGATGGGCTTCATCTGGGCATTGGTTTTTTTTCTGAAATAGGATTAGGACATGAATAGGGTCAGACTTAGAACGAATCACACTACCATCCTTTCTGCTTTTTGTTGTTGTTGTTGGCTCATCCTCATCCCCAGAAATTACCCCATTAAAATGTTGTTAGGTGCTATCAAGTCACTATGACTCAGCAACCCTGCCAACAACAGCTCTGAACGTTGCTCTTACCCTATGCCATCCTCAGCATCTCTGATATGCTCCAGCTCATTGTATAGTCACTGTGTGAATCCATCTTTTTGAGGGTCTTTCTTTTTCTGACATTACACTTTTCCTAGTGTGATATCTTTTCCAAAGGACTTATCCCTCCTAACAGCATGCCCAAAGACCAAGTTTTACCAACCTTACCTCTAAGGAGCACTGTCAGTTTTACTTCCTCCAAGGCAGATTTGTTGGTTCTTTTGGCAGTCTACAAAGCCACAATTCCAAGACATTGATTCTTTTTCTGCCTTCCTTGTTCATTGTCTAACTTTCAGATTCATCGGAAGCAATTAAAAAAAACCCCAAAAACCAACACATGACTTGGATCAGGCACACTTCAGTCTTTAACTAAAAAAAAAAAGTTATTTTATTTTATCATCAAAGACTTGTTTGGCTGGGAAGAAAATCTAGAAAAGATGTCCTTTGTAGAGGTGGTACTGAGGAGATGGTTTTGTGAAGGAGGGACTGAGACCCATGGGTAGAGATTCTTTTGAGGAGGTTTTGAGTTGAACACTGAAAAGATTGGGAACCCAAAGAGGGGAATTTAAGGTGCTTAAGGGGCTGCAAAATGAAAAGCCCTAAGATTTCGACTGGTCAATTAGTTCAGAAATGGCTAAACAGCACTGCTTCATAGTGTGTCCTAGTGTTGATGTGCCATTGAAACATGTCCGCTGTGGGTGTGACTGGATTTACATCAAATGTTGGTTGCAGAGCTTCCAACATCACAGCAAAGCAGAAGCCACCACTTTACAGACTGACAGACGTGCAATGGCTTGCCAAAAAATAAATCTGTCAATCAGGATGCTTCGTTTTTTATTTTTTATTTTTTACTTTTTACATTATTGGTTTTCTTACAGGGTTCATATACATTGTGTTTCATACTATTCTTCATTTCACACTATGTTTTATATAATCATTCTCATGCACTATATTCAATAACATTAATAACCATTAGACCTTGCTCATCATTATTTTCTTTTCACCTGGATCCTTCTTAGAGGTGATGATGGTGAGGCTTTACCTCACATGCCTCTGGCATGTCATTCTTGGTAAAATAGAAGGTCATTGGCAGGGGCTGGCATGACTCGAGCACAGCAGCGCTTGCAAGGATGGCATGTGACCAAGTACTTCTATCTGTAGTCACTGTGAGTTGGAACCCATCCACAGCACATCACAACACAAAGCAGTGAGTGGCTGGACCCACACCTCAAGGATGAAAGGGGAAGTGGGGAAGGAAGCAGAAGTTAGTGTGTGTGGGTTCACTTGGCCTTGGGAGTTAGCTAACAATTGTTGTTGTTGTTAGTGCAACTGCTTAGTGTGAAACTATTCCAGTTGGCATGGCTCCTGAGGTGAAGAAGAACTAACTGCCTGTGAGACTTTCTAGGCTGAATGTCTCACAGGAGCAGGTCACCACATCATCTCTATATAGAACTGCTGAGTGGCTACCAACCTTCAACTTTTCAGTTGAGCAACTGAGCAGTTACTAAAAGGTTCTGCCTTTGCTTAACAGGTTCAACTCATCAAAATCGATTTGGTTTCATGTGATTGAAAGCTCATTCTGTTTTCCAAGTAGTAAGTGAATGATAGGAAGCCAAGGGTTGAGGCTAGGATACGAGCCAGAAGGCAGTTGGGACCTCAAGGGGAGAAGCAGCTGAATTAAGTGGCAGGAGCTACTTAGTTATAGGTCCAAATCTACCAATGAAAACTCAAGCTCTCTGTGCATTTCTTTTCTCATCTTCAAAACAGAAAGGCTGCATAGTTTAAGGGCAGTTGTAACACTCAGCTGCCAACCAAGGAGCAAGCACTTTGAACCCACCAGTGGCTCTTCAGATGTGGTGGTCAGTTTCCATAACGATGTGGAAACCCTATGGGGAGTTCTACTCTGCCCAGTAGGATCACTCAGAGTTTAAGTTGATGTGACGGCAGTAGAGGGTTCCTGGCATCAAAAACTTGATTTTGAATTCCAGTTTGACCACTAACCAGCAGGAACCACTTAAATTCACAAGCACCCACCTCTGTTAACTCAATATTCTTCACAGGCTTCTTGGTGGAGACATATGACAATCCATTTAGCAGATGCTTCAAGACAATGGCACACAATGATAAAATGATCATAAAGTTTAACTTTTTTTAAAAAAAAATTTATATTGGTTTACATGCAAAAATTGCATACATTGTATTTCACATATTCCTTCATTCAAATTGTGTTTCATACAATCACTTCCACACATTGTGTTTTACAAAATTAATCACCATTTATGTATGCTCACTATCACTCCATTTTTTAGGTCCCCACTGGCTCTTTCTCAATTCCCTCATCCCTCTCCCTCCACCCATCAAACTCTGAGACCCTGTGTTTTCCTCCAAGGCCACCCTCAGCCTACTGGCTCCCTCCCCTTTCCTCTTTGGACTTTCATACACATCTTACTCATTATCCTTCTATTTTTACAATGATGGTCTTATGTTGTATTTGACATGAAACTGAGTTCACTCAATATAATGTTCTCCGGTCTCTCACGTGTTATATAGTATTTCTCCAAATTGTTCCTCCTGAGTGCTGCATAGTATTCCATCATGTCAATGTACAATTTCTCAATCTGTTCATTTGTGATTGAACATTTGGGCTGTTTTCGTGTTCGTGGGATTATGAATGCTGCTATGAACATTGGTATACAAATCTCCATTTGTGTATCAGTTTTCATTTCTTTGGGATATATATTCCTAGCAGTAGAATCACTGAGTCATATGAAATTTGTTATGATCAGCTTTTTGGGAAAATGCCAAACTGCATTTCAGAGTAGTTGTAGCTCTGATGGCCTAAGTGGGTAAGGAGCTGACCTGTCAACCCAAAAGCATATGGTTCAAATACACCAGTTGCTCCATGGAATAGATAGGCAATCTCTTCCTATGTGATTCTGACTCCATGGGACATAACAAAATATTTAATTTCTATAAACATAAAAAATATAAAAGAAAGATTGTCTTCCAGTGGTTGGGTAAAGACTTTCTGAAACTATGAATATCATGAAAAGCGGGGAGGAATTCAGCAACCATCAAGTCTTTTCTGGCCTCTGTGCATTCAAGTCTAACAAAAAACCTCCTAATTTGTGGTGCCAGCCACCCAGTCACATGCCCAACTGACTTGCTTGACATGACCAAGAGCAGGCCAGCCACCTACTGTTCTCAATCTCAAAGACCACTAACCTCAAGTCACTGTGGTCATCCTCTTAATAGTTGAGGAAAATAAAGACCAGCTCAAGCCATAAAACAGAATCCAGATTCTGGGAAGTCTGTCCAAAGAAGAACAGCAGAGTTTAAGAGGGGTCTGAAGTTCAGTGACTCTCCCCATGGCCATTTGTCCTGAGGAGGGGAAGCAAATCCATCTTTGAAGCTCTTGGACTCCTTGAATGCCTTGTTTTTTTTCTAGTCTACTCAAGAATGACCTGAAAGTTCTAAAAGTGTCAAGAAAGAAATCTGAAACTCCCTCATTAGTTTCTCCTTTGCCCCTGGCTAATTCTGAATGGCACACCAGTCAGCTGCTTTGCCTTATAAATGTGTGCAGTCGCCCAGATGGCAACCTCAGATCAACTTCCCAGGCCGGCACTGGGGGTGAAGAAACACCAGAGACCCTTGATGGGAGCCAGAGGACCACAATGTTTCCTGTGCATGTCTTTATAGAAAGTCACATCTGGCTGAAATCCAGAACCTTTGACTGTTCCAGGAAGAGAATATGAAGGATCCAGGGAATCTGTGCTGATTGGAATGCTGTGCCAGGCTGTGAGTGGACACACCATGGACACAAGCAGCACTCCTTTTTTTAATATATATTTTTCTACTTGTGTGGTGTGTGTGTGTGTGTGTACCATCAAATTGGATCTGACTGGTACAAGAGGAGTTTGTCCCTCCTTTTCCAGCAGAGTATCTAGTGGATTTGAACCACATGCCTCTTGGATTGTAGTGCACCTTCTGCCACTAAGCCACCAGAGCTCCCTAAGCAGCACTCCTTTTGTCTTTTAAGCCAATGCCTATCTATCCACCCACTGCTCAAGTCAATACTGACTCATAGCAACACTGTAGGACAAGTATAGGACAACTCTTTGGCCCCAGAGTTTCTGAGGCTGTCAATCTTTACAGAAGCAGACTCCCCCACGTTTCTCCTACAGAGCAGGTGAGAGGTGCAAACCACAAGCTGTGATTAGCAGCATAAACTTTAACCACAGCACCACCAGAGCTTTTCACTCAACACTATTGCCCATTGAGGAGTCAGTTCCGCCTTGGAGGCATGTACCTACTAACACGACTTCTTCAGCCAGAGGAGCAGGGACTAGGCCACCTTGTCTTTGACCACTGCTGCTGGAAAGGTAGATGGAAATAGACTCTGGATAAGTTTTCTTTATGTTTCTTAATATTATTAAATAATATTATTTTGGCATTTAATATCTATCAATCATCCAGAGTTTTCAAATTCAGGTATTAAAAAAATTAAAATCAGACAAAACACAACTCAACTGCTATACCAGACTGCAAATCTTAAACTGGAGGAAAAAGCTTCTCCCTCTCCCACGGGGTGACTCGGACCAGATGCCTTTTTGTTTGCAGCATAATCCAATATACACTCACTATACCACCACAGTTTCTTTGTATTCTTTTCTCCTCTCTTCCTGAGAATCCTTTCCATTCTTTCTACCTATCCAAAATGATTGAGTTTATTGTTTGGTTCAAATTATTCTCAGTCCTAGGTTTCTAATAGGGAAAACTGGTGGCCTAGTGGCAAGAAGCTGCACTGCAATCCTGAAGGCACACTCTTCAAATCCACCAGCTTCTCCACTGGAGAAGCAATCTCCTTCTGTGCCCATTAACTGCCTCTGAAAATTCACTGGAGAGTCAGCTACCAGTCAATTCCAACTCAAAGGTACACAACAAAAGGTCTCTAGTAGAAATTAGATCCCAAGAAGGAAGCTAGCATAATTACACACAACGGCTTCAACAGTTTGACTACAGCAAAGGTGTGAAGAAGTTGAAGGATTGGGCAGTATTTCATTTTGCTATTCACAGGGTTACCATGAGTCAAGGAAGCTCTGGTAGCCTAATGGCAAGAAGCTGTACTGCAATCCCGAAGGTACATGATTGGAGGCCACCAGCTGCTCCATGGGAGGAAGGGCAATTTCCTCCCATGTGATTAACTGCCTCTGAAACTAGCTGGAGGGTCAGCTATGAGTCAATTCTGACTCTACGGTACAAAACAATAACAACCATGAATCAGAACAAATTCAATAGCATTTAATAAGATTCACTTCCAATGTGGCAGACAAACCAGTCCATCTCAGTGCTGAGACGTGACTTACTTATAAGATTGTTCCTACTTACGTTGCCTAAGCAGACTGTCCTGTGTCAGAAAAGCCTAATTCATTCAGGGGCTCCCTGGGACTATAGAGTAGCAGATCCCATTTCTTACTGGCAAATTGTGGTGCTAATCTTTATCACTGACTATTTGATGGACTAGCAAAAGAAAAAACAACTCTGTGGAGGACATGCAACCAGCGTGTTCTTTAGAGCCAAGGATGCTCTTGAACACTCTGGGCATGTTGTCAGGAGGGGCCAGGAAAGATAGAGGGTCTAAGAGACGAAGAACCCCGACAAGATGGCTTGATACAGTTCTTAACAATGGGCTGAGAGCTTGAAGATGTAGGATAGGCAAGGTTCAGATCTTTTTCTCCTAGGGTTGTAGTAGACTTGATGGCACATAATGACAATCTAGATCAATGCTTCTCAATTGAATATTTCCCCCCACTGAGAACATCTGCAAAAGTCTAGAGACATTTTAGGTTGTCATACCTGACACTTAGCATCTAATGGGTAGATGCCAGGGTTGCTTCTAACCATACTATGTTGTCAGCCTCCCTTAACTCTATAAAGAATTAGCCTGAAGATCTACCATTGACTTTTGGTTTCATTCTAGAGCTCTCTAGCTGTTTCCTTAGAAAAGATGGGACCACTCCAGAGTCTGCACTGCTTTTCCTGAGGGCTATTGCAATTGGGGGGGGGGGTGTCTGAGTGAGACTGGCTCAGGTCAGGGTAGGCTTCAGAGCTGTTGTATGGCGAATAACACCATTGCTGATGAAGTTTTCTAACACCACACTTTTGGAACAGAAATTAATGAACTGAATTTGTTATTTACATGACAAAGCCTTTACCCTGTCTACAAAGAAACTATCCCATGACCTGTAACTCTTGGACATGCCCCATAAGCACATTATTTTCAGCTGTGGACAGAACAAATTATCTCTCTCTCTCTCTCTCTCACACACACACACACACACACACACACGTCCATGCAGTGGCTTCAACACCACACACACATCTCTATCGGAGTAAAGAGGATGAAGACACAAAGCTGTAGCACCTAACGCTGGCCAGAAATGACTTCACTTCGAAGTTTATTTTCAAAGATTCTCTGCATGCAGTATACTTTCTATGGAAAATAACTTTATCCCAGTTCAAATTATAATTTACAAATAAAGAATTGCGTTGGAAGCATCATTTATAAAATATCATACAGTTGGTCACAAAAATATGTAAGGAAATGAATTTTTTTAAAAACAGTTCAGGAGTAAAAAAGCTTTCTTTGGTTTCCTTTTTGCATCATTTTTAAAAAGTAATGCTGAGGGAATGTGTCTCTCAGTAAGTTGAATTTTTTAAATATATTTTTTAAAGTAATGCTTAACAAACCAGGAAAAGGTTAAAATCTTTTACAATGTGTTTGTGCTCATGTTCCTAAAAAATTAAAACCACAGACCAGTAACACATCAAAGTCTTAGAAACTTGTTACAGAGGCAAATCATAGAACATTAGCTTCATCTTAATAGAACACTTTCAAAAAAATCCAACAGCCACTTGTACTTTAAGGGGAAGGAATTCTTCCATTCAACAAATAGTTGAAAATCATTCACCAGGCACTGTGCTGGACAACTTTACCCCAAAGGAGAAAAACCTCACTACAGTCAGCTTGATTCCAACTCAGGGACACCTCTTCATCAAGTTTCCAAAGCTATACAGGAGACTGCCCCTTTCTCCCTCCAAGCAGCTGGTGGATTTGAACCACTGACTGGTCAGGAGTGTCACATGTAACATAACATTCCACCAGAGAACCTGCTGAAAACAAAAGGGTGTGCTTTAAAAGAAATAAAACATTACCAAAAATGGGTCTGTTTTATTGAAAACACATTTAAAAGAACACCCCAATCAATGAAAAGTCCAAAGATTGTGAACTAGAACAATGGTCACCAAAGGACTTAAGTAAAATGGTAGCAGAAATAAGGCAAAGATGCTGTCTCCTCTTGCTACTCAGGAAAACATCTCAGCTGATCATTTCAACCATAATCTTTGGTCCACAGGGAGCTGGAAGCACCATCCCCAGCCCAGTGTGGATGCTGGCTGCAGGACTGGACCTTGGGACTTGGGTCACTAATGTTTACAAGGAGTAGTAACATCTGTGGCACTAAGCTGCTTCACGGAATGGTCTAGAAGGTGCCTGGCACACAGGGCCATCGAGGGTGATCTTCTTGCTGTTGGGATCCAGCCTACTGCGAGCACTGGGGCAGAAATGGAGGTGATTCCTGAGCAGCAAACAGCTCTGGGATTGACACTGTTTCCTAGGACAATATTTTCAAAAACTTGATTGAAGTGAAGAACAAAATGTTAGCGATTTCATATAGAAATCTAGGTATTTGGATTGTCTAGCAAAAAAATACACTCAGAACAGCAGCCCAGGAGTCAGGCGAGGGCTCTGAGCCAGGCCTGGGCAGCCTGTGGTGCTGCTGGTCTCACACCCCTGGTACCCCAAGAGCAGTCACACAGACCAAGACCTCCTGAGCTGGATCTGTCCGCGGAGCCCTGTGCCCAAGGTCCAGGTGTGGCTTACACGTCGGTACCTTCACGTGGGTAACCCAGGCTGTTGACCATGCCAAAACCATAGAAGGGGCCAGGGAAGGGGCTGCCCTGGCCGCTAGAGGGGAAATGGCTGTAGTAAGGCCTCTGGCTGGCAGTCAGCGTGGTGTCGACCTGTGGGTCAGAGGTGGGAGGCTGCGTGCTGCTGGAGGGCGGTCCTGGGAGCCCGGGCTGGCGGGGAGGAGCACGCGGGGAGCTCCCACTGGCAGCACCACTGCCCACCGTGCCCAGGCTGCTAAGGAAGGCGGCCAGGCAGGGCGTAGAGGGTCCCCTGGAGCCTGGGGGTGAGGCACGTGGGGCATCCTCCTGGCCTGGGGAGCGCACAGGCCGTTGCACAGAGAGGCTACCACCCTCAGGCCTGCCCCTGAGCCCAGCCCCAGGCCCTGGTGTGGGCCCTTCTTCTGACTTTTGGGGCCCTGTCGCCACCGTGGAGCCACTGGCCTCTGAGCGGCGCTTCCTCTTCCTACGGAAGTTGCCATTGTCAAACATTTTCTCACAGTTGGGATCCAGGGTCCAGTAATTGCCTTTTCCTGAAAGATGAGAAAGGAAAAAAATGAGTTCAAAAAGGACCTGCTTTTTGCTTGCACACTCTGGTTATGGAGCTCTGGTGTCCAAGTAGTAAAGAGGTGCACTGCCACCAGATGACCCACGTGATTTACATCCTCAGAAAAACCACTGAAGGGTCAGCTCTGAATGGATTCTGACCCAACACCAGGTAGCAACACTATGAGTGGTGCAAGTGGTTAACATGCTTAGCTGCTAACCCAAGGCCAACAGTTCAAATCCACACAGAGAAGCTTGGTAAGAAAGACCCAGTGCTCCTGAGAAGGCCAGGGGTGAAGCTCTGACACATTTGGCATCATCATGCATTTGGGAATTTTACTTATTATTTTTAAAATAGGGAGGGAAAATATAGGGAGAATTACCTATCTTCTAACCTAGCTTTGAGGATTGTTGTTGTTATGTACCAGAAGGTCAGAGCTGACCGATAGCTAACCCTCTCGTGGGTTTTCAGAGGTGGTTAATCAAAGGGGAGGAGACTGTCCATCCTTTTCCTGCTGAGCAGCTTGTATTTAGCCTCCAACCCTGTGCTTTCAGGACTGCAGTGCAGCTTCTTGCCACAAGGCCACCAGAGCTCCTTGGCTGTGAGGTTTACTTGTTAAAACAGAATTCCCCATCCTGGGGCAAGGAGAAACTTGAGGTGTAACTCACAGTGACCATATCTGGCTCAGTAGACCTGTCCCATAGCCATTCTTATACTGTAATTCTTAGGAGGGAGCTCTGGTGGCCCAGTCGTTAAGTAGTTGCACTATCAACCCAAAGGCACAAGGTTCAAATCCACCAGCTGCTCTATGGGAGAAAGAGCTGTGCAATTTAGAGGCTCTGAAAATTCACTGGAGGGTCAGCTATGACTCGGTTCCAGTTTGAGGGTATATAATAACAATCCTTAAAGGCACTGATTAAAGAGTCTCTCTCCAGAGAGCCTCTGGGTAGCTCCTCATCACAGCTGAGAGTGTCATTGTGCCACCAGAGCCTGCTTACAGAACAATGGGTTTAAATTTCAAACTTGAGTACCCAGGCACTCAACCATGGTCCCATAACAAACAAACAAAAAAAGGTACCTTTAAATACTGATCTTGCCCAAACAAAAATGGTATTAAAAACCAAAACACTGCTGTTGAATCCACTACCTTTCATGCACTCCTGGATTTTTTTACATTCACAGCACAAGGACAACCCCGTAGCCTCCATATCCCTCCTCACCTGGGGCAGAAGCCAAACTTGCAAGCCTCCCCTCTGCTGGGCAAATCAGAGCCTCAGCTAAGGCACCCATTGTTCTTCTAGGAAGTCTCTATTCACCACAGTGGAGGTAGGAAAAATCTACTTTGGAGAATTTTCTCTCCCAACAGCTTTTGCACTTCTGGTCAAGAGTCCCTTGATATTTGAAATTACTGTTGACCACCATGTATGTTGTAGGACCGGAATGGACTCAGCTGATCCTCCAGTGGGCCTTTGTTGTTGGTATGTGCTATCGAGTCCAGGTGACTCATAGCCTTGCTCTATGCTATGCCATTCTCACTGTCTCTGGCACACTTACCCCCATTACACCAGGGACTGAATCAATCCATCTCATAGATGCATCTTCCTCTCCTGTGCTCCACCCTCCCAAGCATGAATGAGGTCCCTCTCCAAGGACCAGTCCTTCCTTGCAACAAGTCCAAAGTATGCCAGACGAAGCTTCAAAATCCTTGCCTCCAAGGAGTAGCCTGGTTTAACCCTCTCTAGACATCATGCTTGGTAGGGTAGAGGGACAGCACAGGAGGGAAGACCCTCTATGAGGTGGATTGATTCAGTGACTGGGGTAATTGGGATGGGTGTGTCAGAGGCAGTGCGATTGGCACAGGATAGAGCAGGGTTTAGGGCTGTTGTACATAGGGTCGCTATGAGTCGCGAACGGCACATAACAACAACAGGATGAATCTGTTAGCAGTCCATGGTATAGCCAATACTCTTCAACACCACAGCTCAAAGGCATCAATTGCCAGTGGGCTTTTTTTTTTTTTTTTTTTTTTTTTTTTCAGTGGGCCTTTTGAGGATGTAAATCACACAAAAGGAGATTGCCCATCTTTCTCCCATGGAACTCGTGATAGATTTGAACCTCTTGCTTATGGATTTGAAAGCACAACTCCTTACCGAGTAAGCCACCAGAGGATATATCTTCTAAAACTACAGGTTGTGTCTACAATACTATAAATTAAGCTGACAAAAGGAGATCTGATGTAGAAAGGTCATAGGATTTAAGACTGTTGAGCTTGATTGATTGAAAACATTTTAAATGCTAAATATCTCATTAATTTCTATATTTAGTTACATGCTGAAATAATACTGAGAATTTACTGGGTTGACTAAAAATTTTGTTTAAAAATACCATCTTTCTTAAGTTTTTCTTAAACGTAGCTTCTGGAAAATTTATCTTGACTTGATCTTTGCTTTTGGGCACCTTCAGGTACTGACTCTCAGCACCGCAATATACTTAGATAATTAGCATAATCCTGGGTGTCAGCAGAGCTCAGTGCTACTCTGATGGGCCCAATGTGACTGGGGCAGAACTTTCTAGGATTTCCCCTGAGCATGAAAGTCAATGCAAAGCACTAACCTTTAGGCATTTACCCACTATGTTCCATGCGCCCTGTGTATGACCAAGAGTCTTCGCACCCTTAGGCCTTTCTAATCCTGGAAGGCTCCTCCAGCCCCCTCCTCCATCGCTGTGGCTGCCCACATAGCATCGGGCTGCAATGTCTTCCCCGACAAGATTTACAGCTAGCCCAATCAATGTGTGATCGCCAAGAGCCCTAATCCACTCCAGGGTGGCGGGCTTCTTTCTGGAACCCACCCTAGGCTGCTAATGGAATGCTTCTGTAGGCATTACTGCCTCAGGAAGTCAGAGGGGCAGGCCTACTGTTAGTGTGATCTGAAATCCACCGGACACCGGCTTGTTTTTCCGCAATGTGGGGAGGGGGTGGTGTAGCACCCTGCCTCCACATTTCACCTTTTCGTTCTTGTTTAGCTTTTCTCCATGGGCACCTGTCCTCGCCACATGAGTGAGAAGCCCCGCGTAGCCCATACCACCACCCACAGAGAAAGAAGCCAGTTGGAGGTGTTCATTTTGATCAATCTCGAAATAGTTAAGGTACAAAAATCACAACTTGCTGCTAAATTCTACTGTCTTTTTGCTTCTGTTTGCCTCAAAGCACCTCTCTCAAGGTAAGCGCGGTACCTGTTCTACTTAAAACAGATGGCGCAGAGGACGCGCACCTCGGGGTCTCTCTCCTTGCCCCTCAGGGGATACCGGATCTTTTCTTTCACTTTTTCCCCCCCTTTGACCAGGGAAACTTGCTGTTCTCACGCCTGGTCTCGCCCCGCTTAAGTACACGACAACGGGGCAAGTCCTGTTGAGGACGCGGCTTTGGGGAGCCGGCCAGGCTCTAGAGGAGGAGGCGCCCTGCGGGTGGCCGTGGAAAGTCCGGCTCCACGCCACGGTGTCCCCTTTGAAGCGCCGCGGCTTCCCTCCTCCCTCACCGCGACCAGAGGTTGGCCCACCTGACCAGAGAGGAAGGGTCCCGGAGGACTCCCTCTGGGGTGCTCTAAGCCATCCACGTAGACCCTCTCCCAACGCGCGAAAACCTCACCTGGGTCATCCTCGTCGCGGGGCACTTTCTTGAAGCAGTCGTTGAGCGACAGGTTGTGACGGATGGAGTTCTGCCAGCCGGCCTTGCTGCGCTGGTAGAACGGGAAACTGTCGGCCACGAACTGGTAGATGTGACTGAGCGTGAGCTTGCGCTCGGGCGCATTCTGGATGGCCATGGCGATGAGCGCCGAGTATGAGTAGGGTGGCCGCACCATCTTCATGAGGTCCTCGCGACTGGCCGTGGACAGCCAGGTCAGCTCTCCGGCCCCAGTCCCAGGAGAAGCGGGCGCGGCAGGCGCGGAGGGCGCAAAGGCGCGCTGCACGCAGGCGAAGGTGCCGGCAGCCGCGGGAGGCTGCAGCAGGGGCGCAGCCGCGGTGGCCGGGGCCGGCGGGGGGCTCAGGTAGGCGGCGGCCGCCGGGGCCCCCACACCCGGCGCGTTGAGCCACAGGTAAGGGTTGGCAGTGCGCGGGGCGGCGTAGTCTGTCAGCCCGTAGGGCGCCCGCACGGCCGGAGAGGCGCCTGGGGCGGCCGCGCTGGTGGGCGGGGGCAGAGGGGACTGCGAATACGCCCCGAAGTTGTCCCCGCAGTAGAGAGCCATGTCGGCGGCCGGCGGCGGCTGCGGAGCGGTGGCGGCGAGTGGCGAACGCGGCGGGCAGAGCCAGTCGGCGGAGAGCATCCCTTGGCAGGCCAGCCTAGTGGTCGGCACCGGAGGTCCAGGTGCGCCTGCCGAAGGAGTGAGCAGACGGTGAGCGGGTCTGCGGCCGCAGACCTTTATAAGCCGCCGCCGCGCACCTCCTCCGCGTCCCGGGCCTTGCACGCCAGCGGGCGGGTCCCTTCAGGTCCTGGTCCCCCTCCTTGACCCGCCCCACCCCACCCCACCCCGCCTTTTGGGCCTCGCCACGCCCTCCTCGCCCGCCCGTCCTGGCTGGTCCCTCCACGCGTTTGGGCCCGCGCGCGGTGGGCCCGCGACCACACTCTGGCCCGCGTGTCGTGGCTCCTCCTGATCCTCCAGGTCGTGGATTCTGGCTTTCAGGTTTAAGGAAGTCAGATGCCTGGCTAGTGTGTCCTTTACTCTAGAACAAAATAAGGAGTGCTAGAACAAAAGGAAAATACCCATGTGAAAAGGCTTCCTTTAACTTTCCGATATTCTACCTCAAGGCTCTGATGAAATTGCAGGTTTCAGGGGCCGCTCTAGGCGACTGTGAAGTGTGTTAATGGGCTCCGCCAGTGTGTCGCCTTCTCCCTGGGGCTCCGTGAGCCCCAGGCGGCTTTGAATTCTGCAGTTCCATGAAGCAAACTATCTTCTTTAGCATGCGTAAAGTACGTGGTCATTTATTTCAACGTCTGGTCTTTGGGGTCCCTAGGGTTTCAACTCAAAAACAAAAGTAAACTTTTTCAAAGACATTTGTCAAGTGGTTTGGGAATTAGTGTTTTGAAGCCTACTGTAATTTAAACTACAGCTCGTTTACAGAAACCAGCTCATGGAATTATGGTTTACGCTTGGCTTTTGCATCCCTTAAATCGCGTCTCCTTGCCTGTGAAAACGAATTTCAATTAATATTATAAGGCAAAATGTTTGTGAATGACGGAATTTAAAAAAATGTACATGATATGTAAACTCTCACTCAAATTTCAAAATAATAAAATAAAACAAAAAAATCAGTAAAATACCGCATGCGTTTTTGTCTCCAACAATACCACCACCATTTTGTTGTATCTAATTATATTTATTGTCTTCAAATAGTAGTAACTAAATATATTTTCTTATAGTGCCAGGTGGGAGGTTCTCATTTGAGGGATGAGAAGGCAAACTTTCCCCCTTTTTTTTTCTTTTTCTTACTGTTGTTATGTGACATCAAGTCTCCTGAGACTCATGGGGACCCTGTGTACAAAAGGTCTGAAGCCTGCCCTATCCTGAGTCAGTCTCACTGACTCAGACACATCTACCCACCCCACCCCCCACCTGCCCCATTACCCCAGTTACTGTGTCAATCCATCTCATAGGAGTCTTCTGCTCCTACACTGCCCCTTCACTCCTTCTTAGCATGGTGTCCTTTTCCAAGGACCAGTCAGTCCCTCCTGGCCACATGTCCAAAGTTTGTTAGGAGAGCTTCACAGTCCTTGCCTCCAAGAAGCAATTTGGTTTCACCCTCTCCAAGTTTTTCCTTATAAGTTTTTCTTACTGTTGTTTGACAATTTCAAATGAACCATTTGACACATTTTGTAATTCTTATACTTCTCTCAGAGCATTCATTTTCATGACAAAGTTATTAGGTATTCTAAGGAAATTATCATCTTCTGATACTTCCCCTCCTTTAAAAACTCAATCCAGAAGTAGTGGCAAATGTTGACAGTTGAGGTACAACTTCAAATTAAATTTTAGTTGTCTTGTTTTTGACGTGGTGAAAATATAAGGCTGCTCACTGCAAGTTGGTCATAAGCACAAGCATAGCCCTTGTCTAACTGGCTTGTTTGGTAAGCCATCTCTGAAGGGAAGGAAATAGTTACTTTGTCTACTCTTAGGGTGTTAGGGTGCAGGAGAACAAGGCATTTTTAAGGAGGTACAGTGTCCACATGAAGGAGCCCTTGGTGGTGCAGTGTTCAAGCACTTGGCTGCTAGTGGAAAAGTTTGGATCTCCAGCCTCTCTAATGTAGGTGGTCATAATGAGCTCTCTCTACAGGGCACAGCCTTGGAGACCCACGAGGCTCTGTTCTGACAGGGTGTCTGTGACTCTGAATCCATTTGAACGCAGCAAGTTCTTTAAATGCCCATATTTAATATTTGTTCTTCAATTTAAAAATCAAAGTAGAAAAGAAAGTTCCAAAGAAATGTGAGGAACTTGTTGTTGTTGAGTACCATAGAGTCGGAACCACCCCATAGCTGATCCTCTGGCCGGTTTCAGAGGCAGTTAATCGGGCAGGAGGAGACTGTCCATCCTTCTCCCACGGAGCAGCTGGTGGATTAGAATTGCATTGGGAAATCAGCTGTCAGGGACTTCTCCAGAGTACTGAAGAGCATCAACATCAGTCTGGAGACTAAGAGGCACCTTATCCAGGCTATATTCTTCACAGTTGCTTGCTATGTATCAGAGAGCTGGCCAATGATTAGAGATGATAAAAAGAGAATTGAAAACTTTGAACTGTGATTCTAGAGAAGAGTATTGGATATATCATGGACTACCAGGAGAAGAAAGAGGTTCTTGTATATGGAGTGAGGTGTGGATCTTGTTTGAGTCTTTTGAAGATACTTTTCCAATTTTGCCAACACCATTTGTTAAAAAGGCTATTGTTTCCCCCCTTAACTGATTTCATTTCTTCGTCAAAAATCATTTGGCCATAGATAGATGGGCTGATCTACGGGTTCACAATTCTATTCTATTGATCTATGTGTCTGTCATTGTACCAATACCAAGCTGTCTTAACCACCACGGCAGTGTAGTAGGATTTGAAATCAGGGAGTGAGATACCTTCTACCTATGAACAGACACTTCACCAAAGTAAACATTCAGATGACTAACAAGCACATAAAGAAATGTTCAAAATCCTAGCTCTAAGAGAGATGCAAATTAAAGTAACGATATCATCTCACCTCAGTAAAAATAGCAAAATTTAACAGAACAGCAAGCAACAAATGCTGGCAAGGTTGTGGAGAAACTGAAACCCTTATTCACTGTTGGTGGGAGTGTAAAATGGTGCAACCACTGTGGAAAGCGGTATGGCACTGCCTCAAAACGTTGTAAATAGAGATACCACTTGACCCAGCAATTCCACTACTGGGAATATACCCCAAAGAGACCATAACTGACATCCAAGCAGAGATAATGCACACCCATGTTTATTGTGGCTTTGATCACAATAGCAAAGAGTTGGAAACAACCTAAATGCCCATCAACAAACTAATGGATAGAGAAGCTGTGGTATATTCACCCAATGGAATACTACGCTGCATTGAAAAACAAGGAACTCATGAAATATTATTCAAAATGGGTGACCCTGGAGGACATTATGTTGAGTGAAATATCTCAGTCATAAAGGACAAATACTGCATGGTGCCACTGTTGTAAAACAGGACTGACATCGGGGTTGGGGGGAGACTGAGAAAGATAGGTTCAATAATGTATACTGCATTGAGATATATGAGAGAGAAAACTGTTTAAAAGGTATATGTAATTAGGTATTTTTGTCGTGACACGAGTCCAGAGCAAAGGTTGCACAGTGGAGTGGACCTGGGGGGAGGGAATGTAAAATAATGAAAGAATTTTTCTTTTACTTTTTTTCCAAGAGTGTAGTGTACTAGGGGGGGAGGGTTGGGAGGGGAGTAAAATGCAACAGTGAATGAATGGAAATCCAAAGTTTCTGTAAATTTTCATTGAAATTAATAATAAATTTAAAAAATAAAACTACTTCCTGGCACAAATTATTCGAAAGGTCTAACCTGAAGAACATATTACTGCTTTGGAAGCTCTGTTCTGCTGTGTTCTGTGGAGTTAATATGAATCACAAAGCATCCCAGGCAATGGCTGTGTGTAGCTACAGCTTAAAGGGACAGCGCCACATAGTGGATATTGGCTTCTGTTACAGTACAGGATCTGTGAGATGGACATCACTCTAGGGGTTAAGAAGTTATGTTTCCCTATCTATTTTTTAAAAAGAAAATTTGTATATTTTCATGTTGAGACTATATGAAAAAACCTACACCAACCAAACAGTAATCATTCCCATCTTTTTCTTAATTGCTTCTCCCCAGTAACAAAAACTACTGTGACCTCTAAGGTGCACTTAGGAGCCCTGATGAGCATTGGTAAGTCAGTGGTTAAGGATCACTGGTAAGCCTTGGTGACACAATGGTGTTATTCGAGTCCACCAGCTGCTCCCAGGTTACTTATAGTCTCTGGAAGCCGTAGTCAGCTATGAGTTGTTTCCAACTCGACAGCAGTGATTTTGAGCATCCCTGGAAGGGAGCTCCAGTGGCTAGTCCATAACAGCACAGCTAACCTAAAGGTTTCTCATCTCCAGTAGTTCTGTTCCACAAGTGGGTCTATGGCAGAAAGGTCTGCCTCCTCTCATGGTGATTGATAGCCTCAGAAGCCTGAGGGCAAGTGGCTATGGGTCAGAGCTCACCAGATGGCAGTGAGTTTGAGGACCCTGACAAACCATCTTCAGGACACATGTGCTAAGCTGCTTAGTGAAAGTTTAGCAGTTCAAATCCAATAGCTTATCCACCCAGGTATAAGTTCAGGTTTTAATACTGTTTATTTGTTAATAGGTGACATCAAGTCACTTCCAACTCTCATGTATAAAAGATGAAATTGCCTCCTCCTTTCATCCTCACAGACATTGATATGTTTGAACCCACTATTGCAGCCACAGTCAATTAATCTCATTGAGTGTTGTCTTCTTTTCATAGACCATTTTGATTTTTTTCTTTCTCTTCTTTCTTTATAATGACCTGTTGCTCTCTTGATGGATGATATCCTTGGTGTCATCTCACAACTCATCTGGTCTTCTTTGATCAATGGTGTTCCCTGTCTCAAACCTATTCTTCAGATGATTTTTTAATTCAGGTGTAATAGACTCAAGGTCATATTTTTACTTTCATGGAATTGTTTTAATTTTCTTTAGCCTCAAATTTACCAAGCTTGATGCCCTTCTCCAACAACATCCCACCTCCAGCTTCCCACTGATAACAGAGCTGAGACATATAATATAAAATCACCTTCACTTTAAGGAGCATGTACTTCTTCCAAGAGAGAATTATTTGTTCTTCTGTAGTCTTTTATTCCTTGTATTGTGTCCATTAAAAGTAAATGTTCCCAATGCAATTTACCTTTTAATTTAGTGACTGCTGGTGCCAAGAGTGTTGATTGTGGAACCAAAGAAGATGAAATCATTACCAACTTCAATCGTTTCACCATCTAATATAATAATACCTGCAGTAATGTCTCTAATAATACCCCATAGTCTGATAAACTAATCAGTTGTAAAAGGAGATTAAAGGTGGAATGCAATAGCCTTAATCTCATCTCAACCCTAAAGTAAAGGAAGGTCTCTTGGGTGTGACCAGTAACCCTTAAATTTTATTAGAAGAAAGAAGGGGGACCTCAGTATCACTAAGAAAGATAGAATAGGACTAGAGCATGTCCTTTGGTCTCAAGTTCCTAGACTGGGAACCCCGTTGAGCAAGGAGAAACTACTGGGAAATGCTGGGACCACAGAAAGGAGACCAAGAATTTCCTCCAGAGCCAATGTAGAAAAAGTCTTCCCCTAGAGTTATCAAGACGTGAGGAAGACTTATCAACAGCCTGTATTATGTAGATGGCACAACATTGCTTGCAAAAAAAAAGACGACTTGAAGCACTTACTACAAAAAATCAAAACAGCAGATAGCCTTTGCTATAGATTACATCTTGATGTCAAGAAAACAAAAAACCTCACCATTGGATCAATAGGTAACACCATAATAGATGGAGAAAAGATTGAGTTTATCAATTAAATCATTTTACTTAGATCCACAATCAACACTCATGGAAGCAACAGTCAAGAAATCAAAAGATGTGTTACTTTGGAGAAATATGGTATAAAAGACTTCTCCAAAATGCTAAAGAGCAAGGATATCAGTTTAAAGATTAAGGTGTACTTGATCCAAGCACTTGTTATTTTACTATAGCTCAGGACAAGGAAGGGTTCAGAGCTACTGTACATAGGGTGACATACATTGCAGGTGACTCAGTGGCACATAACAGCAAAAACATACTATGACAGGTTTGGAAGCAGGTGTAGCATCCACTTCCTAAATAGCATGCCTCTGGGAAGCTCTATGAACTATGATAAATGTTAATAGTTGTAAAGAAGCTTCAGGCCTTTTGTTCATGGAGTCGCTATGAGTCATGCTCGACTAGAAGGAAATCAACAACAACATCTGAAAGTTGGAAGATGAATGAGGATGATAGAAGAAGAATAGATGCCTTTGAATTGTGGTGTTGGTGAAGAGTACTAGATAACATGGGTTACCAAAAGAGCAACAAGTCTATATTAAAGAAGGGCAACCGAGGTATTCCTTGAGGCAGGGATGAAAACATTTGGTTTCACATACTGTAAGCATGTTGTCAGGAAAAAACAGTCTTTGAAAAGGTTGAACGTCAGAGAAAGAGAGGAAGACCCTCCTCAGGATGAACTGGCACAGTAACTATAACAATGTGCTTCAGCATGGTGGAGATGATGGTAAAGTTGGTGCAGGATAGGGAAGGGTTCAGATGTGTTGTTCATAGGGTCACTATGAGTTGTCGTTGACTGGACAGCACCTAATAACAACAGTCCTACTCTTTCAATATAACACCCCCAAACCACACTCAAATTCACTGCTGTGGAGCCAAAGGATTCTGACTCATCGTGAATCTCCTCCAAGTGTCCAGGGCTGTAAATCTTTACTAGAGGAGACTTTCTAGGAGCAACTCTCTGGTGACCTTTCAGTTAATAGTGGTTCCTCAGAAAAGAAGAGTTATATCCTCCCATGCCATTTGTTGTTGTTGTTGCTGATTGCCTTGAGGCAAGCACAAACTCATAGTGACCCTAAGAACTAAAGGTCTGAAGCCCCTCTACAACTATTGACATTTATCAAAGTTCATAGATTTTTACAGCCTTAGAAACCCAAAGCAGGGTAAGCTGTGAGTTGGTTTTTGCTCAATGGCAATGAATGAGTGAGCAAGTTTCCAACTTGAGTTTAGGAATAATCACTTATTCAAAACTTCAGTAGTAAGAAGAAATGTTGCAAACTCACATAAATGTTAAAGCAATGATTCTCAAGTAGGAAAGAGCAGGGAGAGATGTCCAAATTAAAGCATTTTTTCAAGTTGCTGGAATCCAGCTCCTTGTTTCCTTTTGAAAGTAATTGTTTTGGGGAGTCACAGCCAGCATTTGTGCACTTCTGTTAACCTCAGCGACATGGTCGTTGTTGAGTGTCATCGAGTTGGAACCCACTCCTAGGTGACACTTCAGCAGGTTTTCAGAGGCTGTAAATCACATTAGAGAAGCCTGCCCATCTTTCTCTGGCAGAGCAGCTGGTAGGTTCTAACTGCCTGCCTTTGGGCTGGCAACACAACTCACTAGGTTACCACATGTTGTTGTTGTGTGCTGACAAGTTGGAACGAACCCATAGCTGATCCTCTGGCAGGTTTTCAGAGACAGTAAAGCCTACGGGAGGAGATTGCCCATCTTTCTCTCACAGAGCAGCTGGTGGATTTAAACGGCTTGCCTTTGGGGTTGTAGTGCAGGTTCTTACTAGTAGGTCACCAGAGCTCCCTAAAGGCTACTACATAGGGGACAATTTTAAAGCCATGTTAAGCAGCATAAGGGATACAACAGATATAACTAATACTTACATGAATGAGTGCCTCTAATTAGAAAAAGGGAAGGCTGATATGCAAGGGAAGAGGGTCGTCTGAGCCCAAGTAAAGAAGAAATAAAAAACTAGTTGCCACTGAGTCAACTCCAACATGACATTTTCTTGTGTATTAGAGTGTAACTATACTCCACAAGGTTCCCAATGGGTGATTTTTCAGAAGCTGATGACCAGGCAACTCTAGGTGGCCTCAAACCTCCCACCTTTATGTCAGCAGGTCAATCAGCACAACTCAAGAACAGATAAAGAGTGAAAAATCAAACCAACTTAGAGAGCAAGTTATCCAGAGACAGCAAGAGCTGGGTTCAAGTCTCATCTTTGCTGCTAATTCACTTTAGGAAGGCTACTTATACTGTGAATCTTTTTTTTTTTCATGTTTAAAATGTAGATGGTAAGACATAATCTGTTGGAAAGATTAAAAATTATCACTAAGCATTTAGTAAACAAATAGTTTTAGCCATTGTCTAGTTTTTTATTGTTGTTTTTTTAAGTTGTAAACCTAGCATAACATAAAGTGTTCACGGAATGTAACTTTCAGTATGGATTGCATCTCAATATCAAGAAAACAAAGATTCTTACAACTGGACCAATAGACAGTGTCATGATGGATGAAGAGAAGATTGAAACTGTCAACAGTTTCATCTTGCTTGGATGCACAATTAACACCCTTGGTGCCAGCAATCAGGAATTAAGGAGATGCATTGCACTGGGAAATCTGCAGTTAGGAACCTCTCCAAACCTAGCATAACATAAAGTGTTCAAGGAATGTACCTTCAGTATGGGTTGCATTTCAATATCAACAAGACAAAGATTCTCACCACTGGACCAATTGGTACCATCAGGATGGATGGCGAAGAGATTGAGATTGTTCACAGCTTCAGTTTGCTTGGCTCCACAATCAACACTCTTGGCACCAGCAGCCAGGAAATAAAAACGTATCACAATGGGAAAGTCTGCTGTTAGGGACCTCTCTAAAGTACTCAAGAGCAACGGTGTCTCTCTGGAGACTAAGGTGTGCCTGATACAGGTCGTGGTCTTTGCAATCACTTGTTATGCATCAGAGAGTTGGACAATGACTAGGGAGGACAGAAGGAGAATTGACGCCTTTGAGCTGTGGTGCTGGAGAAGAGTATTGAATGTACCATGGACTGCCAAGAAAACAAATGGATTCATCCTGGAGAGGGTTAAACCACTACTCCTTGGAGGCAAGGATTCTGGGGCTTTGTTTGACATGCTTTGGGCATGTTGCAAGGAGGGACAGGTCCTTGGAGAGGGACATCATGCTTGGGAGGGTGGAGGGACAGCTCAGGAGGGGAAGGCCCTCTATGAGGTGGATTGATTCAGTGACTGGGGTAATTGGGATGGGTGTGTCAGAGGCAGTGCGATTGGCACAGGATAGAACAGGGTTTAGGGCTGTTGTACATAGGGTCGCTATGAGTTGCAAACGACTCGATGGCACATAACAACAACAACTATGAGTTGCAATGTTATTGCCCAGTGATAGTCTTTTGATTTTGTTTGAAGTAATTTATTTTCATTGTTTTTGGTATTTGGTTTGTTTTGCAGAGATTATTTTTACGTAGTCAAATGTATCGATATCTTTTTTAAGGGCTCTTGGTTTTATGTCATAGTTGTTAGGCCTTCCTCATTCTGAGATCATCTAATTCTCCCATTATTTCTTCTGTACTTTTATAGTTCTTTTCATTTTCTTTCCTTTCTGTACTTCTTCACATATTAAATCTTTGATTCCTTGTAAAATTGTCTGCTCGTGAGATAAGAATCCATTTCTACACCCATAAGACCACTTGAATGTCTAACATCATTTATCGAGTAGAGACCGGTCCTTAGAGAGGGACATCATGCTTGGGAGGGTGGAGGGACAGCTCAGGAGAGGAAGGCCCTCTATGAGGTGGATTGATTCAGTGACTGGGGTAATTGGGATGGGTGTGTCAGAGGCAGTGCGATTGGCACAGGATAGAGCGGGGTTTAGGGCTGTTGTACATAGGGTCGCTATGAGTCGCAAGCGACTCGACGGCACATAACAACAACAACAACATTAGATGTTAGGAAGCAGGTTGCTATTGAGTTTTTCAAGTATGAAAACTTGAGATGACAGAGTAGTTGATATTCAACAATGACTCTGAATCTTCAGTATTAAAGATTAAATAATGTTCTGTGGTTTCTAATAGGCTCCCTGGATGGTGCAAACAATAAAGTACTTGACTGTCGACCTGAAGGCTAGTGGTTTAAACCCACAAACTCACCCATGGGCACTTCAGGAGGTAAGCTTGCTACTGGAAGATTACAGTAAAGCCCTGTGTTTGCTACTGCCTTGTGTTGTGTTGTGTTGTGTTGTGTTGTGTTGGCTGTGCAGTGGTTGCTCCATGGTAGAATTCTTGATTTCTATGAAGGAGATCTGAGTTCCATTCCTACTAGTGTGCTTCCTGCACAGTCACCACCCTCTGAATGGTGTCATGGGTTTGTTCAGAGTGGTTTTTCTCATCACTGAGTTTTACTGTCATTGAAATAGTGTGTGACTAATCATTATGAGATTAGACAGGGTTTTCTCCTCCTACCAAGTTAAAATGAGCAAGTTAAGCAGCAGAAGACAGAAATCTTATTATCAGTAAGGAAGAAGAAGCAGAGGATACATCCTTCAGGTCTAGAGATTCCTGTGCCGCTCAGACTGAGACCAACACAAGAGCAGCAGCAGTCTTAAAAGATGTGAAAGGAGCAGCAGACTCAATGTGGAGGTGGCCAAGTCTGACTGCTGTTCTCTTCATAAAGAGAAACTGCCATCATCAATTATATCCACAGTATCATAAAATAGTCACATGGCCAGACAAGCCACCTCACATGCTCCTGCACCTATTTCTATTAATCATTTAGTCCAATGTTCATGGCAAATTGACCCACAGCCTTTACTCACAGTTGTGGGGCTTATTAGGGAAATAGGTTGAGGACTGGAGAAGGCAAAGAATATAACACAATGAAGGTCCAGGTTTAGTCGTGTAGTCTCAAAACAGATCAACAAGGCATGATTCCTCAATTAGTGATAGCCTAGGTTCAGTTAATCAAGGACAAATGCAAGGAGCCTCAGATTTCCTCAATTGTCCACCAAACTTTATCTCAGAGCAGATGCAGGTCAGCTTTTCCTTTAATCATCCAGCAAGCAAAACATTTAACTTTAGCTCCATCTCCAGGGTTCCTCTAGTTACTACCTTGCCCCAGTCTTTTCAAAGCAGTGTCATAATCTATTCACCCTCTCTCCACCACAATCTTTCACAATGTGGAAAGTGCTTCCTTATATTGATCCCACAGCTGTTGATGATTTGCAAGGCCATGTGTCTGAAGTTAAGGTAGCTGGAGGCCATGCTCTCAAAGGGGCTAATACATTTTCAAGGTTTCTGACACCAAGTAGAGAACCAGAGACTGACATGGAACTGCTGTCCCGTGGACCCTTACCTAAGCTTTCAGGATGACGGAGGGAAGACACTATAACTGGCAGGACTGATGGGAACTTTGTAACAGTGACCTAAGCCATGAGGTTAAAGGACAAAAGATCTTTGAGCACACTTGAGAAGCTGTCTGAACTGAGGAATTGTATCCTGTTGCCAAACTAAATTGTAACCAGTGAAATTTACTAGTAAACCCCACAATCATGAGTGTGGTTCTGTGAGATCTGTGTGGTCATTTCAACAGATTTCAGAATAGTAAGATTGGTGTGGGAATTAGTAAAAGGAGGTTTCAGAGTGTGAAGGCATGTTAGACGTTATGGAAATTGGTTTTGTATCGTGGATGTTGCTGATGGGAACAGTTCCCTTTTGTGAAGCTAATAAAGGTCATACGCAGTTCTCCCCAGGCCTTCAACACTCTTTGTGTACTCTGTCAGTGGAGGTTTGCATGTTACATAGTGGTATTAACAAGTTTTCTTTGTATGTGTATGCATAATATCTTGTCACTTTCAACTTTGTATTTCAGGATGCATATAGGAATGGTCTTTTTGACTATTAATGCAATCTCATTTTTCCTCACATTTTTCTTTCCAGCATAGTAGATCATATGATTGTCTGATAAAATAATGGCTCATGTCAATCTGTCTCAGTTCATCAGTGCCTATTTATGGGTTCCATTTCTCTTTTAACAGTGCCCAACTTTCCTACACTCATACTTCTCACATTCCATGTTCCAGTCACTAGTGTCTGTTTGTAACTGTTTTTGGGTTTTTTTTCATTTGTGTTTCTCAATATGAGGGCTTAGCTTTTGTTATCATATCTACTGATATAAATATGCTCTATTGTTCAAAGGATCTGTTATTTAAAAAATGGAGGGCTAATCCTTCTTCTTTGTCTTAAATTGGATTCTTAGTTTTAGTACAATATTTAGATTTTCAATATGGTTTGAAGCTGAAAATAAAAAAGACAAAGATTCTCACCACTGGGCCAATTGGCAGCAACATGATAGATGGAGAAAAGATTGGGGTTGTTAGTAATTACTACTTGCTCGACTCCACAATAAATACTCTTGGCACCAGCAGTCAGGAAATGAAAAGACAAATTGCATTGGGAAAATATGCTCTCAGGGATCTCTCCAGAGTGCTGGAAAACAACGATGTCAGTCTAGAGACAAAGATGTTCCTAATCCAGACCATGGTCTTCGCCATTACTTGTTATGCTTCAGAGAGTTGGACAATGACTAAGGACGACAGAAGAAAAAGAAATGCCTTCGATTTGTGGTGCCAGAGAAGAGTCTTGAACATACCATGACCTGCCAAGAAAACAAAGATGTCTGTCTTGGAGAGGGTGAAACCAAATCTCTTCTTTTGAAGCTCCATTTCACATATTTTGGGCACATGGCCATGAAAGATTGGTCCTTGGAGAAGGACATCATACTCAGAATGGTGGATGGACAGTGCGAGAGAGGAAGACTCTGGATGAGATGGATTGATACATTAACTGGGGCAATGGGGGTTGGTGTGTCAGAATTAGGGAGACTGGCTCATGACAGGAAAGGGTTCAGAGCTGCTATACATAGGGTTGCTATAGGTTGCAGATGACTGCTTAGTACGTTGTTGTTGTTGTTGTTATGTGCCTTCGAGTTGCTTATAACTCATAGCGACCCTATGTACAACAGCCCTAAACTCTGTTCTGTCCTGTGCCAATCACACTGTCTCTGACACACCCATCCCGATTACCCCAGTCACTGAATCAATCCATCTCATAGACGGCCTTCCTCTCCTATACTGTCCCTCCACCCTCCCAAGCATGATGTCCTTCTCCAAGGACCGGTCTCTCCTCACAACATGTCCAAGATATGTTAGGAGCTACCAGGTTTAACCCTTTCCAGGATGAATCTGTTTGTTTTCCTAGCAGGCCATGGTACCTTCAACACTCTTCTCCAGCACCACAGCTCAAAGGCATCAATTCTCCTTCTATCCTCCCTAGTCATTGTCCAACTCTCTGATGCATAACAAGTGACTGCAAAAACCATGGCCTGTATCAGACGCACCTTGGTCTCCAGAGAGACACCATTGCTCTTCAGTACTTTGGAGAGGTCCCTAACAGTAGATTTTCCCATGGCAATACGCCTTTTAATTTCCTGGCTACTGGTGCCGAGAGTGTTGACTGTGGAGCCAAGCAGACTAAAGCTGTGAACAATCTCAATCACTTCACCATCCATCCTGATGCTGCCAATTGGTCCAGTGATGAGAATCTTTGTCAACATACTATATTGGTTGGGTTTGGTTTTTTTTTAAAATTTTTTATTTAAGCCTCTTATTTAGAGTCAACAAGACCTCGAGGAGGGCCTTTGCATTTAAAAGTCAGTTGTTATTATATTTTGGAGGAATATTCTTCTAAATGGTACTGCACTCTTCTGTCAATATGCTGTACTGAGGTAACCTGGGGTTGCTGTGATGCTGAACCTTGTGCCATTGGGGTGTCAAATGGCATGACCATTACCCACGGTGGACAGTGTTTGGTGGAGCTCCCAGTTTAAGACAGGTTTGAAAGCAAGAGTGGCATCCACTTCCTAAACAGCATGCCTCTGGAAACTCTGTGAGCTTTGAGAAATAACAATAATTATAGAAAGGTTTCAGGTCTTTTGTTCATAGGGTCACTATGAATCATGCTCTACTTGATGGCAATCAACAACAACAACAGCAGTACTAGGTACATCATTGCCAATGGCAAATGGATCTTAGTTGAAAGCAAAGAGTACCAGAAGAGTGTTAATTCGTTTTTTATTGACTGTGCAAAGACATTTGACTGTGTGGGTCACAACAAATTATGGCTGATATTGAGAAGAATGGGAATCCCAGAACACTTGAATGTGCTCATGTGAAACCTACACTTGGACCAGGAAGCAGTCATCTGAACAGAGCAAGGGAACACTGCAAGGTTCAAAATCAAGAAAAGGAAGCATTGGAGGGTGCATCCCATCTCCATACCTTTTCAATCTACATGTGAAACAGATTATTTGGGAGGTTGGATTTTATGAGGAGAAGTGTGGCTTGAAGATTGGAGGATGACTCATCAACAACCTGCATTATGCAGATGACAAAATCTTGCTTATTGAAACTCAGGAGAGCCTGAGACAGTTGCTGTAGAATGACAGAGGCTGTCTCACCACTGGGCCAATTGGCAGTATCATGACAGATGGAAAATAGATTGAGATTGTTAACAGTTTCATCTTTCTCAGATCTACAATCAACACTCTTGGCACCAGAAGTCAGGAAATCGAAATAAAAATTGTCTAGAGAAAGTCTGCTGTCAGAGATGTCTTGAGAGTGCTGAAGAGCAATGATGTCACTCTAGAGACTAAGGTACACCTGATCCAGGCTATGATCTTTGCAGTTACTTGCTATGCATCAGAGGCTAGACAATGACTAAAGATGATGGAAGAATCAAAGTCTTTGAGTTGTGGTGCTGGAGAAGTGTATTGAACATACCATGGATTGCCAAAAGAACAAATAAGTCTGTCCCGGAGAGGGGGAAATCAAGATGCTCCTTGGAGGTAAGGATTTTGAAGCTCCTTCTCTCATGCTTTGGGCATGTTGCCAAGAGGGACCATCCTTGTAAAAGGACATCTTACTTGGAAGGATGGAAGGTCAGTGCAAAAGAAGAACACTGTAGATGAAACAGATTGACACTGACTATGACAATGGAAGCAAATGTGTCAGAGTCAGTGAGATTGGTTCACAATAGGACAGGGTTCAAAGCTATTATTCATAAACTTGCTATGAGCACACAACAACAAAACCAACAATGATACATAACAGATTCAGCAGAACTTCCAGACTGAAAAGGAATAAAAAGAAAGGCCTGTGATCTACTCTGAAGATCAGCCAATGAAAATATTTTGCATTGCAATAAGTCTGAGTCACAACACAATGGCTAAGAAATGAACAGTCTCAATATTTAGTTTTTCCAATTGCTAGTGCACTTTTCACTTTGTGATTTATAAGTGGCATTGTCAATAAGATGTGGCAAGCTGATAAATTAGAATTAGTCTATGAGTAGATGTGAGCTATCTACAATAGAATGTTTATCTATTCGTTAGAGGAAATGCAACCAGGGTGCTCCTTAGAAGCAAGGATGGTGAAACTTCAGCTCACATACTTAGGAGAGACTGTCAGGAGCCAGTCCTTGGAAAAAGACTTCAAACTGGGAAAGGCAGAGAGTCTGAGAAAGAGAGTAAAATCCTTAACAAGATGGGTTGACACAATGACTATAAGAACAGGCTCAAATATATCCAAGATGAAGAGAATGATTGGTGCAATATAGGCCCAGGTTCAGATCTGTTATTCAGAGTTGCTATGAGTTAACTCTGTGGCACTTAGTAACAACATCATATACTATCTAGCTACTCATTTTACTTACCTACTAATTTGTGCTTAGTACCCCAAATTAAATTTCTTAGCACCACACAAAGACTTTGTACATTTATTTAATTGGGAGCATAAAATAATTTCTCAGTAAACCATCTTTCTGTTTAGTCTTTAGATATCATTCAATTCCATTACCTTAGCCTCTAGAAGGTTAAAAAAAGAAAAGAAAAAAAGCCAGAATAGATCAATTAGCAGTTCTTCTAATACTCCATCTATTCCATTGCATAATCGAGTCACCGTTGGTTCTTGGAAAAACTGTAACTATCACACATAAACATGTGTACAGATGTTATTGCTTCAATAGACATTTTTTATCATTGATGTTATCATGGAGAGTACTTGGAGGAAAGTTTGGAAACTAAGACTTGAAATGTTCTTTACATCTAGTGAGAGTTTTGCACTGTTGCACAGTCTTTGGAAAAGATTTTCACTGGAGCCATATCAAAATAGGCCAGGTCCCCCTCACCCTCAAGCATGTCATGCCTGTCAGTGTTGCTGTTTCCAGATTTGACAAGCACAAGAGTTAGATCTCAAAAAAGGCTTAATTTCAAGTTAAAGAAAACGTTGGGGCTGAGCCAGGAGGACCAGGACTGGCAGCACCTGCAGGCAATGCTTTGCACATAAAAGCTGACTTCCCCTGGACTGTTTTCTGCATTTCCAAAAGCACACAAATTGGAGGCTTGGCTTGTCTTTTGCCTCTAGACTTGAAGAAAGGAAAAGCTCAGAAGAAGTTTTCCATTAGGTTCTTCACAATAAAAGAGGAACCATGGAATTATCTCAACACCTTTGTCAGGTGTGTTTGCCCTATTGTTCCCCAAATGGCAAGGGATTAAGATGAGGGGGTTGGGTGGCAATTTTTTTATGATTCTTCTTAAACCAGAAGAGACACTTTTCTTAGAGAGCTGTGGAAAGGAATGCAGACTGTGAGTGTTTTGTAAGATGTGTTTCAAAACACCTGGAGTGTGTGTCTAAGCCATACCTTAAAACAGCTGACTTCTGCTTCCTTAAATGCCAACTCCCTCTGCAATCCCAGCACATTTCCTTTCACACTGCTATTCCTCTGGCCCCAGAAGTCTTGCTCTTTTAATCTGAGGAATAAAAGGACCCTGGGCACCATAGCCAGAGACAGGATACAGTCACTTTTTTACCTGGACAAGGTGGCTCCCCCTCCCTCCCATCAGCTAGGTACAAGTCAAGGGAGTGTGCTCCAGCTTTAAAAAGGTGGGAACCTCCACTCTCACTCAGAAGTCTTCCTCTATGACTGCTTGTACAACTGGCATGTAGGCTTTTGGGGAGTCAGCAGTCAGGAGGTCTTGATGGCATTGCCATTCTTCAGCCAGCATTGAGATCACAGGGAAATCCAACTGTTGTATTCAAGTTGGACTCATCACTGGCCTACCATTGGGTTTCCAAGGCTGTAAAGTGCACAGGAGGAAGCTGCACATCTTTCTCCTGAGGTAATGCTGGTGAATGTGAATTGCCAAAAAGGTGCTGCCTTTGGGTTAGTAGGCAACTCTCTACAGGCTACATCACCAGAACTTCCTTCTCAGAGAAAGATTCCACAGAAAACATGATCCTAGGATCATACCTGGCTTCCCTCGACTGGCCAATTTACTGTGAGCCAGATAGAGATTATTACCCAAATCCAATGTCAATTTAAAATGAACAGGATTTGCAGAAATTTACCTCCACTATAGGTCTGGTGAGGATACTGGACAGTGCAAGTAATTTGCAGTCAGCTGCTAAGACTAGTGACTTAGTGGTTAGCATACCAGCTAGCTAACTGAAAGGTCAGCAGTTAGAATCCACCAGCTACTCTTTGGAAGGCAGATGGGTAGTCTCCTCCTGTAAGGCCTGGTTTTCACCAGGTCTCTATGAGTAAGAACTGACTCAATAACAATGGTTTTTATTTTCTATCCTAAAAGTGATTTGAACTCACCCAATGTAACCTAAAAGTGAGGCAATGAAAAAGCATAATTGAAGAAGAATTGATCCTTTAAACATCAGTATTGATGAAGAGTACTGAATATCCCGTGGACTGTCAAAAGGACAAATAAATCTGTCTTGGAGAAAGTGCAGACACTGTGCTCCTTAGAAATAAGGATGGTGAAGTGAGCTCTGGTGGCCTAGTGGCAAGAAGCTACACTGCAATCTCAGAGGTATATGGTTCTAATCCACCAGATGCTCTCCTGGAGAAGGAGGAAAAATCTCCTCCTGTATCAGACAGATCTGATTTGACGGTACACACAAAAAATAATGAAATTTTTTAAAAAAGAAATAAGGATGGTGAAACTCCATCTGACATACTTTAGGCCAACCTTTGGAAAAAGACATCATGCTTGGAAAGGTGGAGGATCTCAGAAAGAGGGTATAACTCTCAACAAGCTCACACTGCAACAAGATACTGACTGTAACAGTGCTCAAGCATGTCGGAGATGGTGATGAGGCACCAGATAAGGTGTCTCAGAGTCATAGTGGACTCAATGCCACTTTACAACAAGCATCAATTCAAATAAAGAAAGGCCTGGAAACTCTATGAAAACACAGCCAAGAAGACACGGAGTCTCAGAACAATTGTACTCTGTAGCGTGTGGGGTTGAATCCACAAAATGGTTTTCTTTGTGTATGGGACAGGAGTGGTAAGGGAGACAGATCAACATGGGTTTGATTTGGTTTTGGAGGTGTATGGTTATCCTTTGTGAGGGTCAGAGGAGCTTTAAAAACAGAAATTTATTCTCTTTCATTGTAGGAAGTCCAGGTTCAGAACACCAGCTCTGGAGGAAAGCCTGTCTGTGGCAGCATGGAGGCAGGTCCATCTTTTCCTCTGGGTCTGTGAGCTCACTTTACTCTGAAGACATCTCAGTGGCTGGCCTTCCCTAGTGTCCAAGGATCTTGTCATGCAAGAACTGGGTCCAGAAAGATATACTTTGCTCTTGTGATTATTACTGAGACCTCCCCAGTGAGACAGTTTTTTATGTTGAGAGAAAGGGCAGAAACAAACATTGAAATATGTCTGAATTCTTTGTAAACCCTAAGCAATTGCAGCTACCCTCAGAGATTTAAAGTTCTGTAAAATTTTTAGAGTGCCTCATAAACAAGGTACTGATTCAATAGCTATTGTCGAAGGGATTGCACTCCGTCTTGCCTCAGACAGGAAGAAAAGGAAGAGGAACGCTAGATGGGCATTTCTGTTCAGGGTCCTGGGAAAGGCTTTCACCCTTTCAAGTGGAGCTGCAGATAAAGGACCGTAACTGCAGTACCCTTGTCCCCATGTTGGCCAAGTATCCCCACACTGGAGTAGAGTCCAGGCAGGTGGGGCAGTTGTGACTATATGGTTCTGTCATTGCCATGTCCCCTGCTCTTCACATCGAACCAACGGCGATGGGTTGTGGAATAAGCCTTTGCTGGTGTGTCTTGTTATTAATCAATTACAGGGTCTGATAACTTTGCATCTTCTCAGGTGTGTTTGCTCAGCTTCCTAAGAATCTGTTTCTGGGGATGGTAAGGGGTGTTTATTTTTAATCTCGAGCTTATCCTAGAAGGAGCCTGTAATTGATGATGACACTGAAGGTTGTGGTTTGCTTTTATTCAACTGTTTTCACCCACAAAGTATAAATTACCGTCTATTTGATGAGAACCCATTCTGCAGCAGGTCGAAGGCTTCTGCAGGAAGTAGGCATGTTTGGATGTGTGAGGAAATTTCACATTCTTGACTGTTTCTCCCACTCTTTACTATCTCATACAAATCCATCGTTGGTTTTGTTGGCGTTTTTTTCCTATATAGGTTTTAGGTGAATAGGATCTGCCAAAGCTTTGTTTGTACAGATGTTGTTGTTGTTGTTGTTGTTGTTAGGTCCTTTTGAGTTAATCCCTACTCATAAGGAATCCACATGACAAAGTATACTATTTGTAGGCTGTAATCCATGTAGGAATAGACACACAAGTCTTTCTCCTGAGGAACCCCTGAGTGCGTTTGAACCACCAACCTCTCTAAAAGCATTTGATCACTTAATTATTGTGTTAGCAAAACTCGTTATTTAGACCACACAAGGATGACAGAAGAAGGATCAATGTCTTTGAGTTGTGGTGCTGGAGAAGGTATTGAAAATATCATTGACGTGAAGTAGCTCAGTCACAAAAGGACAAATACTGCATGGTGCCACTGTTGTAAAACAGGACTGACATCATGACTAGGGGGAGACTGAGAAAGATGGGTTCAATAATGTATACTGCATTGAAACAGATAAGGAAGAAAACTTTTTAAAATGGATATGTGATTAGGTATTTTTGTCATGACAGAAGTCCAGAGTGAAGGCTGCATAGTGGAGTGGTCATGCGGGAGGGATTGTAAAACAATGAAAAAAGTTATCTTTTACTTTTCCCAGAGGGTAGTGTACTGGGGGGGGGAGGGTTGGGAGAGGAGAAAAGTGCAACAATGAATGAATGGAAATCCAAAGTCTCTGTAAATTTTCATTGAAATTAATAATAATTTAAAAAAAAAAAAGAAAATACCATTGACAGCCAAAACAAATAGGTCTGTCTTGGAGAGGGTGGAAACAAGTTACTCCTTGGAGTCAAGGATTTTGAAGCTCCATCTTATATACATTGGGCATGTGGCCAGGAGGGACCAGTCCTTAGAGAAAGACAACATGCTTGGAAGGGTGGATGAACAGTGCAGGAGACAAAGACCCTGCCTGAAGTGCATTGACACAGTGACTTGGGCAAGTATGTTGGAGACAGACTGGCTCAGGACAGACTAAGAATTGTGCATAGGGTCTCTATAAGTTGCAGGTGACTTGATGGCACGTAACAGCAACTCATTTTAAGTTAGTTTTTTTGTAATGTGTCCTGCACACAAATAAGAGTAACTTCATACAATACATTTATAATGTAGAGAAGAACATATCTAAGTAACACAAGGATTCGTCATTGTGAAGGCTGGGAGTGCCTAGGATTAGAAGAGATGTTAAATTGCCCAATTCAAATCTAATTAACTGAATTAGGGAAAGAAATGATGGTTTGACTATTATACGTGGTTGTTGTTAAGTGTCCTCTAGTTGACTATTATTATTCATAGCAACCCTGTGAACAATAAATCAGAACCTTGCCCAGTCTTGTATCATCCTCACAATCTCTGTCATACTCAAGTCCATTGTGGTGGTCACTGTGCCAGTCCGTCTCTTTCACTGACTCTCTACTTTTCCCAGCAAGATGTGTTTTTCCAAGGACTGGTCCCTCGTGACAACATGGCCATAGTATGTGAGAGGAAATGTTATCATCTGGCCTGAAAGGCACATACCCTGGTTGCACTTCCACCAAGTCTGACTTGTTCACTCTTTTGGCAGTCAATTCAGTATTCTTCTCCAACACCAAAATTTAAAGGCATCAACACTTCCGTCTTTACTCACTGTCTAACATTAGGGAGTTTCACTGCTAACCCAAAGGTGGTCTCTCTCTGTGGGTTCTAATTTATATGTGGCTCCTCAGGAGAGAGATGGGCAATCTCCTTTCATGCAATTTACAGCGTCTGAAAACTGACCAGAGGGTTAGTTATGAGTCACTTCTGACTTGATAGTGCATAACAGTAACAACAACGGTCCTGACTGAACTGAAAACTAAAACAAACAAACAAAACCATAGAAAAGAAATGTACTTATTCTAAATCAGAGTCAATGACCTGGAGAGCTGAACTTATAATGGAGCCTTGGCCACTCAGACAGGGAGGGGAGATGGGCAAAGTACTGAGACTGTGCTGAGGGAGCTACTTCCGAATGCTGCCTCTGTGAATGTTTCTGCACCTTATTCTGCTGCTCATTCTTTTACTGCTACTTCCTTTTCCTTGATCCTTTTGTTCCTTTCTCCTGTATCTCTTTCTTTCATATTTTATTCAGATATAATTGAGAATAAGATACCATTAAAAATCTTCTATATGAAGCTCAATATCAAGAAGACAAAGATTTTCACCACTGGATCAATTGGCAGCATCAGGATGGACGAAGAGATTGAGATTGTTCATAGCTTTAGTCTGCTTGGCTCCACAATCAGCACTCTTGGCACCAGTAGACAGGAAATTCAAAGATGTATTGCGATGGGAAAATCTGCTGTTAGGGCCCTCTCCAGAGTACTGAAGAGCAATAGTGTTACTCTGGAGACTAAGGTGCACCAGATACAGCAATCACTTGCTATGCATCAGAGAGCTGGACAATGACTAGGGAGCACAGAAGGAGAATTGATGCCTTTGAGCTGTGGTGTTGGAGAAGAGTATTGAATATAACATGGACTGCTAAGAAAACAAACAGTTTCAGCCTGCAGAGGGTTAAACCAGGCTGCTCCTTGGAGGCAAGGATTTTGAAGCTTCGTCTGACATACTTTGGATATGTTGCAAGGAGGGACAAGTCCTTGGAGAGGGACGTCATGCTTGGGAGGGTGGAGGGACAGTGCAGGAGGGGAAGACCCTCTATGAGGTGGATTGATTCAGTGACTATGGTAATGGGGATAGGTGTATCAGAGACAGTGAGGTTGGCACAGGACAGAGCAGGGTTTAGGGCTGTTGTACATAGGGTTGCTGAGTCACAGACAGCTCGATGGCACATAACAACAACAAAAACAACAATATTGACATGTGTATGTACCTGTGAATACATCAAGTTAGTGTGAGCATATTCGTTACCCCAGAAGAGTCCTTGGATCCCTCTGAAATAACTTCCATGGCCTACTTTATGTCACCGTAAGTTAGTGTGGATTTTCTAGAATTTTACATATATGATCTCCCCCAGTCTATGCATTTTGAGGGATGATGTTGACTTCTTTTTTTCAGAATAACTATTTTTTTCTTAACTATTTTTATATAGTTACATGGACTACTTTAAAAGTTTATTTCTTTTCATTTCCCTTAGTGTTTCAACATTATACCACAGGTTGTGGTATCCATTTGTTTCTTATTGGACTTTTGTTATCTTTTCAATTTGAGGCAAATAAAGGTGCTGCTAACTGTCATGACAAGTTATTTCTTCTCTCTGGGTAAATAAATAAGAATAGAATTGGCAATCATGTGCTTACATTTAAGAAATTGTCAAACTTTTCTAGAAAGTGATTTTTACCATAACCATGCTATCAAATATGCATGAAAGTTGAAGTTCCACTATAACCTTTTCAAAGAGTAATACAAATATCGTTTTCATTTTAATCATTGGTAAGAATCTGTGCTTCAAAAAAAAAAAAAGAATCTGTGCTTCAATCCCAAGGGCTTGTAGTTCTAATCTTCCAACCTCTCTGCAGGAGAAGGATGAGCAATCTCTTCATGTGCAATTAATTGCCTCTGAAAACTCACTGGAGGGTCAGCTATGGGTTACAACTCAATGCTACACAACAATAATAGGTTTCCCTTCACATTTCTCACATGATTAACGATAAGAACCACTCTACCATTCTCCCCCCCCCCCATTTTCTTGCATGCTTGTAAATATGTTAGGTGCTATTGTTGTTTCTGTTAGATGCTGCTGAGTAAGCGAATATGCATAGCAACTTTAAGAACAGCAGATCTGAACTCTGCCCTATCCAGCACCATCTTTCTTCATGATCTCTGTCCTGCTCAAGTCTATCATGGAAGCCACTGTGCCAATCCATCTCACTGAGGTCGTCCTCTCTTTACTGACCCTCTACCTTCAAAGCACGATATTTCTCTGCAAGGACTGGTCTCATGAAAATATGCCCAATATAAGTGAGACAAAGTCTCACTATTCTTGCCTGTACGTAGCACACTCTTGTTGCACTTCCTTCATGACTGACAAGTTTGCTTTTTTAGCAGTCCATGGGATATTCAATACTATTCACTAATTGTATCAATTCTACTGTCACTCTCATTTGTTGTCCTACTTTCAGATGCATACAGAGCTATGAAAATACCAAGGCTTGGATCAGGTGCACCTCAGTCTTTAAACTGACATCTTGCTCTTTAGAAGTTTGTAAAGGTCTTTGACAGCATAGTTACCAAACACAACACAGCTTTTGCTTTCTTAACTGAAAACTAATGAACAAAAGTCAGATGAGCTTTGCACTAAGGCATCGAGAAGCTAAAGAAAAGGGAAGTCAAGAATCAAGAAGTGAAGGAGCTGAACAGAATATTTCAAAGAACAGCTCAGGAAGACAAAGCACACCATTATAATGAAATGTGCAAAGAGTTGGAGTCAGCAAACAAAAGGAATGAACTCACTTGGCATTTCTTAAATTGAAGGAATTGAAGAATACATTCAAGCCTTCAAGCCTCTAGTGTCAATACTTGGAGATACAATGGGAAGACTATTGAATAAGCCAGGAAGTATCAAAAGAAGATGGAAGGAGTGGCAGGGTCACTGTACCAAGAAGAATAGATGACACAGAAAAATTTCATGAAACAATATATGAACAAGAGGCAGTGGTCATGAAGGAAGAAATTCAAGCTGCTCTAAAATATTGAAACATACATACATACATACATAAATGGCCCAGGAATTGATGGAATATCAGCTGACATATTTTAACAAACAGTTACAGAACTGGACGGGTACAGCAGGTTGTGCCAAGAAATCTAGAGGATGTGTTGCACACCGCCACATATTCAGTCAGTTAACTAGGTATTTGTCTTAACAATTTCTTAGTGTGGCCTAGACTGCTCTCTTGCCTGGAGCACTACACTGTGGCACCACTGCCTAGAGGTCCCAGCCCTGTTACCTAGACCCCTGAACCTGCCACCTGGAGGATCTTTTCCTATTGTCTGGACACTGCCTGCAGCCTGGAAGTTCCAGTCCCACCACTTGGATGCTCCACCCACCACATGGAAGTCCTTTCTCTGCCACCTGGAAGACTTGGCCCCACTGCCCAGACACACCAGCTCCAACAGTTGGCAAATGACCCACTGCCACCCCCCTGAACTATGCCAGGGACACTAGTATCATAAATGAATCCATTTCGTTTCCTCAACCTTCCCAAAGCTTGAGCTATCTTTAGTCCTTTAGTCCTGGGCACCTTGGACTGGCCTAGCTAAAGCAGTTGCCTGACAGAGGAGGCTGTTAATTCACAGGCTATATCTCTCCTCAGTTGAAGCAAGTCTTCCCTTGAGTCAGAAGTTCAGAGAGAAACTCAGGTAATGTAGTTGCCCCATCCTCTCTGGAGCAGTGACTTCTCCAGAGGAGGTTCTTAAACCAAGAACCTGCTAAGGCCTCAGGCATAAAAATACTCTACCACGGCGAGCTTTGGTGGCCTAGAGACAAGAAGTTGCACTGCAATTCCAGAGGTGCGTGGTTCGAATCCACCAGATGCTCTGCTGGAGAAAGATGGGCAATCTCTTCCTGTACCAGTCATATCTGATTTGATGGTACACACACACACAAATAATAAAATGAAAAAATTTAAAACATTAAAAATTTAAAAAAAAAACACAAAAATGTCATGGAAGAAGCAGACTACCTTACATGCTACACAAACCCAAACCAAGATATCACCTCCAGAAAGTGACATGTTTGTTGTTCTTGTTGTTATGTGCCGTCGAGTCGTTTTCGACTCATAGCAACCCTATGCACAACAGCCCTAAACCCTGCTCTGTCCTGCGCCAACCGCACTGCCTCCGACACACCCATCCCGATTACCCCAGTCACCGAATCAATCCAT
>NW_006400107.1:81755-103918 GCF_000299155.1 Elephantulus edwardii | reverse complement strand
CCAACAACTAAGAAATAGTGAGAAGAGTTGGGACCACAGAAGGCTTTTAGGACCAATTAGTAGGTTCTGTGTCCAGGAGAAAATGAATATACTTACCAGTAATGCTAATGTTCACCCACAGTTTTTTCCTTCTTTTTTGAGTCTCCTTTTTCCTCTAGCAGATTAGTGGTGACAATTCTGTCTTCAATTTCACTGATTCTGTGTTCTATTTCATCAACTCTGCTCATGTGTCCCTTCATCATGTTGACAGCCTCTGAACCATTGGACCTTATATTTTGAATAGTGGATTCTTGTTTTTCCAGTGCCATTAATGTCTCATTTGTTTTCTCTGCAATGTTCTTCATTGTTTGGTTTAGTTTTTGTTTGTTTGTTTGTTTTCTTTTTTGAGCTCCTCCTGGTTTTTGCTTGCCGTATCCTGTCATTCATCAAGTTTGTCTTTCATCTATTGAATGTATTAAATCACTCCTCTTTTCAATTCTGTGTCAGAAACTTCCATCAGACTTTTTGGCTTCAGGAAATCCACTGATACTGTGTAACCCTTTGGGCATGACATCTTCCCTTGCTCTTGTATACTGTGTGGGATAGCTTGCTTTGTGCAAGACAATGTTATGTTCTTGATCTGAAGACAATGCTCTAGGGATCAGTTGGGCAGCTACCCCACTTGTCTGTTTCTCTGAACTTCTCTGACTTCAGAGAAATGTCAATTCAGTGTCCGTGAGGGTAAGACAGGCCAAGGTGCTCCTGATTAAAGGCAAGTTGATTGCCCAGATGTGCAGGCACCAGTGTGGAGCCAAATGGGGTGAGGCAGTCACTGGCTTGTGGTGATCACAAGGGACCTTGCTCAAATCTCAGCTGTCTGAGTGTGCTCACAATTGGGGTCCCTACTCAAATTTCCGCTGTTGTTTCCCACCCAGTGGTTTTCATTCAGTGGTCCCTTCCTGGTGGCACTTACACAGGCAGGTGCCCTCACACAGCAGACCCTGCCCAAGCAGGGTCCCGGATCCAAAAGGACCCAAAAAGTCAAAGTCAAATTCCCACCGACACACTAGCCTCTGGCTGGTCTGCAGAGTCCAAAAAAGTTCAGACAGATTACCTGTGGCTGGCTCGTTTCTGGGCAGTCAGTGTGGCCCAAGAGAGCTTGGCCAAATTCCCAACCAGTGGGCACACCCTTGGGTTCTCTCCCAGGTAATTGGCAGTGCCCCAGAAAACCCAATCAGGATCCTACTGACTTTTCTCCTGCCAGATTAGTTACACAGCAGCTTGGCTGGTGGCTCCGTGTGATGGCTGGATCCACAGTGGTGCTGTGGCAGGGCCTGAGGTACGTGGTTGTGGAGCTGCAAGGGGGGACAGGGGGAGGGGAGGAAGCAAGGGGCTGGGGGGGCATGGGAGCACAGGGCTGGGACACTACCACCAGGAGGCAGGGGGCAGGGCTTGGGTGCTGTTGGGTGTTTATGCAGAGGCACCCTGCATGGTGGGGTCACGAGATGGCAAGCCACAGGGGGGTCCTCTGAGGTTACACAGTGGTCAGCAGCGGTCGCTCCTCCCAGGTTCCACAGTAGCCAGCAGGTGGTTGCTCCTCCAGGGTCTCGTGGAAAGTCTGGTCAGTCGGTTGCACCTCCAGAGTCACACAGTGGCAGGTGGTTGCTCCTACTTGTTCCTGGTGGGTGGGTTCCACAATGGCTTGGCTGGTGTCTTTTGGCTGGGGCTCAGCTGTCCTGTGTGTGGTTCAAATTCCAGCTCTCTGGCTGCACTGGGTTCTGCCTGCACTGGGTTCCCCTGTTTGTTTCCTTAGCAGTTCATGATACCCTCAATACTCTTCTCCAGCACCACAGCTCAAAGGCATCAATTCTCCTTCTATTCTCCCTAGTCATTATCCAACTCTCTGATGCATAGCAAGTGATTGCAAAGACCATGGCCTGTATCAGGTGCACCTTAGTCTCCAGAGTGACACCATTGCTCTACAGTACCCTGGAGAGGTCCCTAACAGCAGATTTTCCCATCGCAATACATTTTTTTTTTTTTATTTCCTGGCTACTGGTACCAAGAGTGCTGACCGTGGATCCAAGCAGACTACAGTTGTTAACAATCTCAATCTCTTCAGTATCCATCCTGATGCTGTCAATTGGCCCAATGGTGAGAATCTTTGTCTTCTTGACATTGAGCCTTAATCCATATCAAAGGCTGCAATCCTTGACCCTCTTCAGCAAGCACTTCAGGTACTTCTCAGTTTCAGCAGGCAGGGTTGTGTCATCTGCATAACGCAGATTGTTGATGGATCTTCCACCAATCCTGATGCCACACTTCTCATAGAGCCCAGCCTCTCAGATAATCTGTTCTGCATATAGGTTGAAAAGGTATGGAGATAGGACACATCCCTGGTGTACACCCTTCCTAATTTTGAACCATGCAGTGTTTCCTTGATCTGTTTTGATGACTGCTTCTTGGTCCAAGTATAGGTTTTGCATTAGTACAATCAAGTGTTCTGGGATTCCCATTCTTCTCAGAATTAGCCATAGTTTGTTATGATCCACACAATCAAATGTCTTTGCATAATCAATGGGACACAGATAGATATTCCTCTGGTCTTCCCTGCTTTCAGCTAACATCCATCTAACATTAGCTACAATATCCCTAGTACCACGATTAATAATAATGGGTGACTGGAATGCAAAAATTGGGAACAGAGAAGAAGAATCAGTAGTTGTAAAACATGGACTCTGTAGCAGAAAAGAAGCTGGAGATAGAATGATTGAAGTTTGCACAATCAATGACTTATTTGTTGCAAATGTATTTTCTAAGAAACATAAATGCAGATTACACACATGGATTTCACCTGATGGTATGCATAGGAATCAGATTGATTACATCTGTGGAAACAACCATAGGGGAAGCTCAATATCAGCTGTGAAAACTAGGCCAGGTGCTGATTGTGGACCAGAACACCAACTACTCATATGCAAGTTCAAGCTGAAGCTAAGGGAAATTAAATCGAATCCATGGGAACCAAAATATGACCTTGAGTCTATCCCACCTGAATTTCAGGAACAGGTTTGAGGCCTTGAACTCCAATGAGCAAAGACCAGATGAGTTGTGGGAGGAAATCAAGAGTATCATCCAGGAAGAGTGCAAAAGGTCATTATAATGACAGAGTAGGAAGAAAAGACCAAAATGGATGTCAGAAGAGACTCTGAATATTGCACTAGAGCACAGAGAAGCCAAAGCAGAAGGAAGAATTCAAGATACTAAAGAGCTGAGCAGAAGATTTCAAAAGGCAGCAGAGGAAGACATAGTAAAATATTACAATGAAATGTGCAAGGAGCTGGAGTCAGAAAATCAAAAGGGCCAAATTCACTCAGCATTTCTTAAGCTCAAGGAACTGAAGAACAAATTCAAACCTCAAGCTGCTATAATTAAAGATGCTTTAGGCAGAATATTAAATGATCCAGGAAGTATTAAAAGAAGATGGAAAGAGTAAACAGAGTCTCTGCATCAAAAGGAATTGGCAGACACAGAAGAATTTCATGAAACAACATATGAGCAAGAGCCTATGGTGATGAAGGAAGAATTTCAAGCTGCTTTGAAGGAATTAGCAAAATAATAAAGCCCCAGTAATAGATGGTATACCAATTGATATATTTCAACTAACAGATGGTGCCCTGGATGTGCTCACCAAGTTGTGCCAAGAAATTTGGAGAACAATCCCTTGGCCAACTGACTGGGAGAGATCTATATTTGTTCCCATTCCAAAAAAAGGTGACCCAACAGAGTGTTGAAATTATAGAACAATATAATTTATATCACATGCAAGCAAGATTCTGCTGAACATTATCCAAAAACAACCAGCATATCACATCAGCAGAGAACTGCCAGAAGTGCAGGCTGGGTCCACACATTAACAAAGCAAATAGCAAGAACCATATGATCCTAGAAAATGATGCAAAAAGGCTTTTGACAAAATCCAACACACATTCCTGATTAAGACACTCAGCAAATTTGAATAGAATTTTCTCAACATAATGAAAAGTATATATGCAAAAACAAGAGCCAGTATTATTCCTAATGGAGAAAGATTAAGAGTGTTTTCTTTCCCCATCTTGTCTGCCTTTCGTAGTGATCAACTTGAGACACCCCATATCTGAATAGTTCCTATTTAACCATGTACAACAACTGAGGATAGAACAGAAGCCACTAACCCCTCTCCTCTGAACTCTTAGCTTTTAGCATTAAATATCTTGGAGTAGGGGATATGAATTATTATCAAAATTAGGTAAAGATTTTTAGGAAGTCTTGATAGAAACACTAAGGTTAACTGAGTTGTATGCCAGAAAAAGTTTTAGCTGTTATTCTGAAACATTCCATAAGAAACAGCCTCCAGTTATGAGCTCTGCACACAGTTGGAGTTTTGGCCAATAGCTTGAGCCTATAAACCAGGTAATCTGAGGCTTGGTCACTGTGGACACTGTAGTTTCTAGCTGACTCCATAACAAGAGTTCTTCAATTTTATCAGAGAGTTGTTGTTGTTGCTGTTGTTAAGTGTCATTGTAAATGAGTCATAGTGACCCTATGAAAGACTTGAACACTTGTATAACATTCATAATTTCTCCATGTTAATAGATTTTCTGGAGGCAAGCTATTTCAGAAGTGGATGCCAATCCTGCTTCCAAGTTTGTTTCAGTTGGGGAGATCCACAAAATACTGTCCACCATGGACATTATCCAACATTATCACATTTGACACATCAGTGTCACAGTGTTTAGCATCACAACAACCATGAGTTACCTCTGTACAGCAAATGGACAGACCAGTGCTATACCATTTAGAAGAATGTTTGACCAAAAATAATCAAAACCAGGCCTGAGGGCTGCAGATTAAAATCACCCACCTTTGGCTTGGTAGCATTACTTTCTATCCACTCAGCCAGCAGAGCTCTCTCTCTGTTTTTGTTGTTGTTGTTGTTAAGTGCCATTAAGTCGTAGATGACTCATAGCGACCCTATGAACAAAAGACCTGAACACTTGCATAACTTTCATCATTTCTCAACAACTTACAACCTGAATTCCAGCCCCATTCTGCTGACCAAATGTGTTTTTAAATAGAAGGCCAAATAAAATTAACTCACACCTAATGATGACGTATAAACATTTCACCTTAATCCTCATCAGAACGCTATGAAACAAACCTCTGTAGATTTTGATTACTGCAGATGAGTCCCAACCTGAATTCCAGCCTCATGTTGTTGTTGTTGTTGTTGTTGATGGCCTTCGAGTCAAGCACAACTCATAGTGACCCTATGAATAAAAGACCTGAAGCTCCTCTACAACTATCGGCATTTATCAAAGTTCATAGAGTTTCTGGAGGCAAGTTGATTAAAAAGTGGATACCACTGCTGGTTCCAAGCCTATCATAGTATGTTATTGAGTCGCCTACGATGCATAGTGAACCTATGTACAGCAGCTCTGAACCCTTCCCTATCCTGAGCCAATATCACAAATTCTGACACTCCACCCCCATTGCCCCAGTCACTGTATGAATCCATATTATCCAGGGTCTCCCCCACTGCACTGTCCGTCCACCCTTCAGAGCATGATGTCCTTCCCCAAGGACCAATCCCTCCTGGCCACGTGCCCAAACTAAGTGAGGCAGAGCTTCAAAATCCTAGCCTCCAAGAAGAGACTTGGTTTCATTCTCTCCAAGAAAGACCTATTTGTCTTCTTGGCAGCCTATGGTTTGTTAAAGACTTCTCCAGTAAAACAACTCAAAAGGCTTCTATTCTTTTGTCATCCTTAGTAATTGTCTGATTTCCTGAAGCATAAGAAATAATTGACAAAGCCATGACCTGGATTAGGTGCACCTTTATATCTAGACTGACTTCGTTGCTCTTCAGCACTCTGGAAAGGTCCATGATAGCAAATTTTCCCAGTGCAATTCATCTTTTGATTTCCTGACTGCTGGTATTAAGAGTGTTGATTGTGGATCCAAGTAAGCTGTAATTGTTGACAACCTCAATTTCTTCTCCATCTATATGGTGCTGTCATTTGGCCCAGTGGTGAGAATCTTTGTCTTCTTGTTGTTGAGCTTCATTCCATATTAAAGACTACAGTCCTTGACCCATAATCCTGATTAAATGCATTTTTAAACAGGAGGCCTAATAAAATCAATTCACACCCAATGGAAAGTAAACATTTCAATCTAATCCTCACCAGAATGAGAAAACAAACCTCTGTAGAATCCAGCTGCTATAGAGAACTTCCAACTTTGATTTGAGCTCCATACTGAAGGTGGGACTGCCATGCAGGAGGGGGTTCCATGTCAGTGTTCATAGTGGATTAATGTAAAATGAGTCTTTGGCCACTTAAGTCTTTTTCCCCGTTATAGTATTTTTCTAGTCCATTTCAGAAAGATTTTTGTTTTACGTTGACATATAATTCATTTTGAAGGCTGTAGGTTTTTTATCCTAATCAGCAAGGGCTTTAAGTCTTCATCTCTTTGAGCAATCAAGTTTGTGTCATCTATTATCAGATTAACAAACTGACTGTTTGGCTGACTCTAAGAAGAATGGGAGTCCCAGAACACTTGATCATTCTAATGCAAAACCTGTCTGTACTTGGACCAAAAAGTAGTTATCAGAACAGAGCAGGGAAACACTGCGTGGTTCAAAATTGGGAAAGCTGTACACCATGGATGTGACCTATCTCCATACCTTTCAACATATATACAGAACAGATTATTTGAGAGGCTGGGCTCTATCAGGAGAAGTGTGGCATCAGGATTGGTGGAAGATCCATCAACAATCTGTGTTATGCAGATGACACAACCCTGCTTGCTGAAACTGAAGAGGACCTGAAATGCTTGCTGCAGAGGGTCAAGGAGTGCAGCCTTCAGTATGAATTGAGGCTCAATGTCAAGAAGACAAAGATTCTCACCACTGGACCAATTGGTAGCATCAGGATGGATGGCAAAGAGATTGAGATAGTTCACAGCTTCAGTTTGCTCGGCTCCACAGTCAACACTCTTGGCACCAGTAGCCAGGAAATAAAAAAACATATTGCGATGGGAAAGTCTGCTGGTAGGGACCTCTGTAGGGTACTGTAGAGCAATGGTGTCACTCTGGAGACTAAGGTGCACCTCATTCAGGCCATGGTTATTGCAATCACTTGCTATGCATCGGAGAGTTGGACAATAACTAGGAAGGACAGAAGAAGAATTGATGCTTTTGAGCTGTGGTGTTGGAGAAGAGTATTGAATGTACCATGGATTGCCAAATAAACAAACAGATTCATCCTGGAGAGGGTTAAACCAGGCTGCTCCTTGGATGCAAGGATTCTGAGGCTCCGTCTAACATACTTTGGACATGATGTGAGGAGGGACAGGTCCTTGGAGAGGGCCATCATGCTTGGGAGGGTGGAGAGACAGCGCAAGAAGGGAAGACCCTCTATGAGGTGGATTGATTCAGTTGACTGGGGTAATCGGGATGGGTGTGTCAGAGGCAGTATGATTGGCACAGGATAGAGCAGGGTTTATGGCTGTGGTACATAGGGTCGCTATGAGTTGCAAGCGACTCGACGGCACATAACAACAACATTATCAGATAGATGTTAATAAATTTTCCTCCAGTGCTGATACTACATTTTTCTTCACGTAGCTCAATTTCTTAGATTATTTTCTCAATATATAGATTAAACATGTACAGTGGAATGATACAACCCTGACACATACATTTCTTTATTTCTTCTTCTCTTCCCCCGCCCCCCTTTTTTTTCTCTTGTTGTATACTATTGAATTCGGTCTGACCGGCACAGGGGGGAGTTGTCTCTTCTTCTCTAGTGGAGTATATAGTGGAGTCAAACCTCACCTTAGGGAATGCATCACAGCTTTTTGCCACTAGGCCACAAGAGCTCCCTTTTCTCTCTCTTTTTTAAATTTTTTTTTACACATACCTTTCTTGATTTTAAACAAACCAGAATCCCTTTGTTCTGTTTGAATGACTGCTCTTCATCTATGCACGTTTCATATGAACAACATGAGTTGTTCTGGAATTCCCATTCTTCACAATGTTATCTGTAAATCAGTACGCTCTGCATAGATGCATGTCTTTACATAGTTACTTCTTTATTTTCTTTATGTTGTTCTACAGTGTTGCATTTGACCCTGGGAGTTCACATAGATATAAAATCACAGTCTGCCTCTAAGAACTGGTGTTTTGTATCCCTATTAATAAACATAACCAAACTACAATGTCTAGTTGTCGTTGTTAAATGCCACTAACTTGACCATAACTCATTACGTACCTTGCCCTATCCTTAGCCAATTTCACTGTTTTTGACACCCAATTACCCCAATGACTGTGTCTAGTAGGTGACAGATTATCATAAACTAGTAAAAAAGAAAAAATAAAGCCAGAAGTTGGAACAAAATGTTATCAAAATACAGATCATGGAAATCTTACAGAAGAAGAAAGGCTTTTGGAACTTCCTGATATTTAATTTTTTTAAAAAGTATTAATTAAAGCAGATCTGAGATAGGGGGTCAGGAGGAAAATAGGATAAGAGTGGATAGATAATGATCATTTAATTGAGACAGAAGGAAGATCTAAAAGGAATATATGATTAGTCATTATACTTAAGACAACAGCCCAGAATAAGAGGTTTAAAATTGTAGACAGGTGAATATTTTAAAAAAAATGAACTGGGGGAGGGGGAAAGGAGGGAGAGGAGGGAGAGGTGATAAAATGTACAACAATGAATGAATGAAAATCTAACTTCTCTCTAAAGGTTTTTTAAAATCACAATTAAACTAAAATTTTATTTTTAAAAATGTTAATAAGGTCTTTTCTACAGATCTAGGAAACATACAAGAATTTTTTGAAACTATGCAAGATCAAGTAGATAAAATAAATAGAACACAATAAAGTGAAATTCAGAAAATTGAGACTATCTTGTGGAAATAGATAATGTATGGGAAGAACAAGAGAAAAATGTAAGATAAGCAATACAGAATCAGTGGGTTGGAGGGACATATTTATTAGTTCTTTTGGCAGTCCCTGATATGTTCAGAACCCTTTTCCAATACCACAGCTCAAAGGCAGCAATTCTTATGTTATCTTTATTCACTGTACAGCTCTCAGATGCCTAGCAAGTGATTGGAATGACCTGAATCAGATGCACTTTAGTCTTCAAACTGACATCACTACTCTTCAATAGAGTTCCCTGACTACAGACTTTCCCAGTCAATATGTCTCCTAATCTCCTGACAACTAGTATCAAAGGTGTCGATTGTACATCCAAGCAAGAAGTGGACTATCTCAATCTTTTCTCCATCTAGCATAATGTTTCCTATCCATCCAGTACTGAAAAGTTTAGTTTTCTTGATGTTGAGATGCAATTCATATTGAAAGCTGTATTCTTTGATTTTCTGAAACAAGTGTTTCAGATCCTCCTCACTTTTAGCAAGACAAGTTGAATGTTTCAACTACCAGATGCAGAGCTGGATGTGCTCACCAATATATGCCAGGAAAATTGGAGGACAGCTGGCTGGACAACTGACTGGAAGAAATCTCTATTTTTTCATATTCCCAAGAAAGGTGACCCAACATAATGTAAAATTATCAAATAATACCATTAATAGCATATGTAAGCAAAATACTGCTGAAGGTCATTCAAAACCAGCTAGAACAGTACATAGACAGGGAACTGTCAGACGTTCAAGCAGAATTTGAAAGCAGTCTGAGTGACAATGGAAATGAAGTGGATGCCTGAGCCCTGTCAGGAAATCCATCTCTAGTATAATCAGGGATTGCTTTAGCTTTGCTTTGAATTAAAGTAGCACCCAGAAGTAGACTTAAATTAAGCGCATAAAATTGTGTACAAGAAACTTTAGCTAAGCTACTTTCCTCCATCTCCTGTAGTACATCAGTAAGTAACACCTCTGAAACCCTTATTCTTTGTAACTCACAAGTCTATTCTCTCTAGGTTTGCTTCCCTTCCTATAGGTAACTTGAACACTGAGTTTTGTTCCAGACCCTTAGCCTTGTTCCAGAGATAAGACTGCCAAGGAAGCAAAGGTAGATGGATCCTCAAAGTTCAGCCAGCCACTTCCACTGGACTCAACCTCTCAATTAAAAAAATGCTCCCTCCCCCTTAATTTTCTTTGTTTGTTTTAAAAGTTAAACAACATTTCATGTAACATAAAATTAGTAAAATCTAGTAAATTTAGTATAGTACTTCAGCATAGTTACTTGTAACTATTTGTCTTTAAGAAGTGACAAAATAAAAACAGAGCTTGAGCCTTTAACCACAATAGAAAAATTCAACAACTGACAACAGTAATAGTTTCTTAACTGTCACCCAGATAAGTCACAGTAACTATTTAATGTCCGTCCCTGTGTATTAGAATGTCATTAAAGTATTACTTTGGAAGCAGGAGTGGCATCCACGTCCTAAACAACATGCATCTGGAAACTCTATGAACTTTGATAAATGTCAATAGTTATAGAAAGGCTTCAGGCCTTTTGTTCCTAGGGTCGTTATGAGTAGTGCTCAACTCAAAGACAATCAACACAACAACAACATGGCACCAGGGATATCATTGCTGATGTCAAATGGATGAAAGTAAAGAATATCAGAAGAATGTCTATTTATGCTTTATTTGCTGTGGAAAAACATTTGACTATGTGAATCATAAGAAATTGTGGTTAACCTTGATAAAAATGAGAATCTTAGGACACAAAACTGTGCTCATGCAAAACCAAGAGTTTAAAATTAAGAAAGGCATATGTCAGGGCTGTATCCTTTCTCCATACCTATTCAGTCTGCATGCTGAGCAAACTACGCAAGAAGCTGGAATCTATGAAGAATGTGGCATCTGAATAGGAGGAAAATATTAGAAATATAAAAACAGATAGTTATTACATTTATGTTGATTTTTTGCACTTCCAAAAAAAGAGAGAGAGAGTAAACCTCCCTAGTATTTTTATCTCTGTTAAACTATGTATTTACTGAGGAAGGGAGAGGATTTGTTGTTGTTATGTACCATCGAGTTGGCTGTGTGTGACTCATAGCTACCCTATGTACAAACAGCCCTAAACCCTGCTCTATCCTGTGCTAATCTTAATTGTCTCTGGCACACCCATCCCTGTTACCCCAGTCACTGAATCAATCCATCTCATAGAGGGTTTTCCTCTCTTGTGCTGGCCCTCCACCCTCCCAATCATGATGTCCCTCTCCAAGGACTGGTCCCTTCTTGCAACGTGTCCAAAATAGGTCAGATGAAGCTTCAGAATCCTTGCCTCCAAAGAACAGCCTAGTTTCACTCTCTCTAGAATGAACCTGTTTGTTCTCTTAGCAATCCATGGTCTAGTCAATACTCTTTTTCAGGGGCATCAATTCTCCTTCTATCATCCCTAGTCATTGTTGAGCTCTCTGAGGCATAGCAAGTAATTGAAAAGACTGTGATCTGAATCAGGCACACTTTAGTCTCTAGACTGGCATTGTTGCTCTTCAGTACTTTGGAGAGGTAGACTTTCGCAATGTAATTTGTCTTTTAATTTCCTGGCTACTGGTACCAAGAATATTGATTGTGGAGCCAAACAAACTAAAGCTGTTAATAATCTCAATATCTTCATCATCTATCATGATGATTAAAAGGTAATTATAAATCTGTTTCTGCATTCAACTGGATCATCTTTGAAATGAGCACAAATATGCAATCCTACTTTTTTAAGTTACATAATTCTGCTTCATGTATGTCTGTGTCTTTTTCAAGCATATGTGATAATCCTATTGAATGAGAAAGATGACAGAATTTTCTTTTTCCTCTTGAATTGGTACCCTTTGGAATATTGAATAAAGGAAAATACATATATGTCAACATTTCTAGATCTGTTTTTCAAAATGCACTATGAACATGAAGTCTAATGTGGCATCCACAAATAGAAGATAATTACTTTTAATGTAGTACAAAAAATTTTTAAACCTTTGTTTGAATATAGAGAGCTCTGGTGGCTTAGTGGTAAGGAGTTGTGCTGAGAATTGAAAGGCATGTGGTTTGAATTTACCACCAATCTTCTCTGTGATTTACATTCACTGAAAACCCACTAGAGGGTTAGCTATGTATCAGTTCCAAATTGACAGTTCACAGCAAGAACAGAACACTTTTCAGGGAATTGTGGAAATAAAGAATGAATAAGATATTATAGTTACTCTACACCATAATCAACTTAATGGCAATGTCTTCTCCAAAAATATCTGTTGTGTTGTTATGTGCCATAGAGTCACCTGCAACTCCTACCAACCTTATGCACAATAGCTGAACACTGCACTATACTGAGCCAGTCACACTGTCTCTGACACACCTATCTCCATTATCCCACTTACTATGCCAATGTATCTCATCCAGGGTCATCCTCTCCTGCATTGTCATTCCACACTTCCAAGCACTATATCTTCTCCCAGGACTGATCCCTTTTGGTATCATGTCAAAAGTATGTGATACCGAGCCTCAAAACCCTTGCCTCCAAGGAGTAATTTGGTTTCACCTTCTCCAGGATAGATCTGTTTGTTATCTTGGCAGTCCATGGTATGTTCAATCTGCTTCACCAGCACCACAACTTAATGGCATCAATTCTTCTGTCATCCTTAGTCATTGTCCAGTCTTCTAATGCGTAGCAAGTAATTACAAAGACCATGGCCTGGATCAAGTGCACACCTTAGTCTCTATACTGACATCATTGCTCTTCAGCACTCTGAAGAGGTCTTTGACAGCAGATTTTCCTAATGCAATTCATCTTTTGATTTCCTGACTGATGGTTACAAGAGTTTTGATTGTGGAATCAAGCAAGTTGAAATTGTTGACTACCTCAATCTTCTCCATCTATGATGGTGCAGCCAATGGGCCAATGGTGAGAATCTGTCTTCTTGATGTTGAGCTTCACTTCATATTGAAAACTGCAGTTGTTGACCTTCTGCAGCAAACCCTTCAAGTCTTCCTCAGTTTGGCAAGCAAAGTTGTGCCATCTGCATAATGCAGATTGTTGATGAGTTTTCCTCCAATCCAGATGCCACATTCCTTTTCATAAAGTCCAGACTCTCAAATGCTCTCTTTTGCAGACAGCTTGAAAAGATATGGAGACAGAACACATCCCTGATGCACTCCTTTCTTGATTTTGAACCGTGCAGTGTTTTCTTGCCCTGTTATGATGACTGCTTTCTTGTCCAATTAAAGGTTTCACTGAAGCATAGTCAAGTGCTCTGGGATTCCCATTCTTCTCAAGGTTACCCACAATTTGTTGAGATCTACATAGTCAAAGAAACGCAGATAGACATTCATGTGGTACTCTCTTCTTTCAGCCAAGATCCATCTGACATTAACTATGATGTACCTAGTGCCACAGCCTCTTCTAAACCCAGTTTGTATTTCTGGTAGTTCTCTGTCAAAGTACAACTCCGGTCATTTTTGGATGATCATCATCATTGTTTGTGAAATTAATGATATTGTTTGATAATTTCCACACTCTGTTGAAACACTTTTTTTTTAAATGGAAATAAATATGGCTCTCTTTCAGTCAGTTGGCCGGGTAGTTGTATTACAGATTTTTTGGCACAACCTGGTGTACACATCCAGGGCTGCATCTGTTTCTTGAAATATGTCAATTGGGATTCCATCAATTCCTGGGGCCTTTCCTCCCCGCTCCACCATTCCTTCAGGGCAGCTTGTCTTCCTCCTTAACCACCATTGCTTCTTGGTTATATGTTGTTTCATGAAATTCTTCTGTGAGTCAGTCAATTCTTTTTGGTACAGTGACTCTGTGTACTCCTTCCATTTTTTTTTTTTTTTGATGCTTCCTAGATAATTCTGTGTTCTGCCAATAGCATCATTAAATATTGCTACTCAAGGCTTGAATTTATTCTTTAGTTCCATCTGTCTAAGAAATGCTAAGCGAGTTCATCTCTTGATTATCTGACTCCAGCTCTTTGCACATTTCATTATAATAGTTTGCTTTGTCTTCCTGAGCTGCTCTTTGAAGGCTTCTGTTCAGCTCCTTCTCTTCCTGATTTCTTCACTTTACTTTGGCTTCTCAGTGTTCTAGTGCAATATTCAGGGTCTCTTTTGACCCCCATTTCAGTCTTTTCTTGCTTTTCATCTCTGTAATGACCTTTTGATTCTTGGTGAGATGCACTGACACAGTATCTGCAGCAATGTGTTTAAACACAGAAGAGACTGTGGGGATGGCACAGGACCCAACAGATCTCCTTCTGTTTACAGAGTGTCATGATGAGTCAGTAGACTAGACAGCAACTAACAACAGACTTTCGAGCTATGAGAAAATAAATCAGTTTTGTTAAAGTCAGCCACTTGTGCTATTTATGTTACAGCAGCACCAGAGAGAACTAAGACACTATTTTAAAACCTAAAGAGAACTTAATAATAAAGAGAAATGAAGTCCTGATACATGCTGCAACATGAATGAAACTTGAAAATATCCAGACTGAAATAAATAAGTCACAGCATGACAAAATGGTATAATCTCTGTAACATGAAAAACATTAAGTTATTACAAAGTCTTTGATAAATGTCGATGGTTGTAGAGGGACTTCAGGACTTTTGTTCATAGGATCTCTATGAGTAGTGCTCGACTCGAAGGCAATCAACAACTTGTCTTATATATAATATAAAGAAATATATATACAGTATATAGAAATATTTGTGTTATCTAGAAACTACAATTTATTCATTTACCTTGGGCAGACGTGTAAAGAGATGTGTAAAGAGATGGGGAAAACAGTCATTATTTAGGGGAGACTGAACTTTTTTTACTCTCTTATTGCTGTTAAGTCAGAACCAACTTATAGCCGCTGACCTTCTAGCAGGTTTTTCAGAGCCTGAAAATTATACAGAAGGAGCTGCTAGTGGTTTGAGCCACCAGAGAGAAACCATCTTCAGGTTAGTAGTGCAACTCATCATGGACTACACACATTATCAGAGCTCCCCTAATCCCATAATAAAGCAGAATGGAATAATTCCTCATGGCAAGTACTAATACACTAAATATAACTGGTCTGCAAGACAGTGAGAAACTCCTGTTAGATGCTTTATTCTTTTGAATGAGAAACTGGCTGGGGGAAAATGCCTGCTAACTGCATGGAGAGATTACGTGGTGAATTATTAACATGTGGTTCAATCACCTTGGCTATCTCCTTGTGGACTAATCACAGCAAGCACAACCAACTTCATTTTATCTGGCCTTCCTCAAGAAGTGCACAAGCAACTTTCAGTATGAACACGACAGGAGGGTAATTGAATCTGGAAATTATGGTTCAACTTGTGGTAATAGTTATTTGGCCTCAAGGCAAGCCAGAGTATTTGTAGAAGAAATTGCCAAGATCAAGATCATGCATTAATTTTTAAATGTATGTTGCAAACAATGAAGAATTCTTTCTCTGACAAATAAGTGAATAATAACCAGAACAGTATTTTCCCCACCACCCTTTAAGGAATGATTGAAATTCTAATCAACAGGATTTATTTGACTGGTTTATATCAACTACAGAGCTCGAGTGGCCTAGTACATAAGGAGTTGCATTGTCAATCAAAATTCAAGTAGTTCAAATTCACCAGCTGCTCTGAGGGAGAAAGATGAGCGGTCTTCTCTTGTGCAATTTACATGTTCTAAAAATCCATTGGATGATCAGTTCATCTAATTAGTTCCCACTAGATGACATATAACAATGACAACATATAAATTACATTTTTACCATCATTTTTCTATCAATTTGTTGTGTTGTTCTTAGGTGCCATCAAGTTGAGCATGGCTCGCAATGACCCTATGAACATCACTCAACGCTGTCCCATCCTTTGTCCTCTTCATAGTCTCTGTCATACTCCAGCCCACTGCCACAGTCACTCACTGTATCAACCAATCTAATCGAGGATCTTTTTCTCCTTTGCTGCCTCTCCACCTTCCCAAGTATGATGTCTCCAAGGAATAGCCTCTCCTAGCAACATAACCAAAATATGTGAGATAAAGATTCATCATCTTTGCCTCCAAATAGCACTCTGGCTGGACTTTCTCCAAAACAAATTTCTTTGGTCTTTTGTCAATCCATGGAATAGTCAGTACTCTTCTCCAACACCACAGCTCGAAGGCATCAATTCTTCTTCTGTCATCCTGAGTCATTGTCCAGCTCTTAGATGCAAAATAAGTGCCTGAAAAGACCATGGCTTGGATCAGTCACACTTCAGTCCTCAAATTGACATCATTACAACATTACCGCTCAATAATTTGGAGAGGTCCACAACTACAGACATTCCCAGTGTAATATATTTCCTAGTCTCCTGACTGCTCGTGCCAAGGGTGTTGATTGTGTATCCAAGACAAAGTTGTTGACAGTTGCAATCCTTTCTCTGTTTGTCATCCAATGGGGAAGAGATGCAACTCATTGAAGGCTGCAGTGTTTAACCTTCTGAAGCAAGTGCTTCAAGCCCTCCTCACTTCTGGCAAGTATGATTGTGTCATCTGCATAGCAAAAGGTATTGATGACCCTTCCACCAATTCTGATACCACATTTTTCTTCATAGAGTCCAGCTTCTTGAATATTTTGCTCAGAATATCGATTAAAGTGGTATGAAGAAAGGATACAACCTTGTCGCACACCTTTCCTATTTTAACCCATGCAGTGTTTCCTGGCTCTGTTCACATAACAGTGTCTAGGTATGGGTTTCCCATGAGCACAATCAAGTGCTCTGGGATTCCCATTCTTCTCAATGTTAGCCATAATGTGTTATAAACCACACAGTCAAATGCCTTTGCATTGTCAATAAAATACAAATAGCCATTCTTGTGGTATTCTTTGCTTTCAGCCAGGACCCATCCAACATCAGCAGTGATATCTCTGGTTCCACAGTCTCTTTTTTTTTCCCCGTTAGTTAATTGATTTATTAATTATAATTCAAGAATTAATTGTATCATCTGGCTGGTACACTAGACCGTTTCCCACCCAGGAGGGCCCTGGTGAGCCTAATCTTCCTCCTCCTCATCGCCTGCTCCAGCCCCACCCTGGCCCTTCTTGGCGTTCTTCCTCTTCACGCGGCCTGGGCGGCCCCCACCATATGGAGACCGCAGGGAGAAGTCGATGTGCTTCTGGGAGTCCAGGCGGACAATGAAGGATTTCACCACCTGCTTTCGGACCCTGATATGGCGCTGGCGGATCAGCACGCGGGCGTGGTGGATACTTAGCCAAACCGAGCTTGAACACCTGGGTCTGCAGATGCCTCTCCAAGAAATCCTCGATCTTCAAGCCCAGGATGTAATCCAGCTTCATCTTGCCCTCGTCCAGCACACCAATGCGGACCAGTCGCCGAAGCAGCACATTGCCTTCAAACAGACGCCGTGGGTCCTTCTCATCCAGCGTCAGCAACTCTCGGGCAGCTTTGCGGATCTTGGCCAGAGTAAACTTGACCCTCCAGACTTCACGTTTGTTCTGGAGCCCATACTCGCCAATAAGCTTCAGCTCTTGGTCGAGACGTGACTTCTCGAAGGGTCTCCGCGGGGTCACGTAAGTTTTCCGACAAACCCAGCTCCTGGCCACCGGCATGTTGGCACCGCTTGCCCGTCTGCGCCTGGGAGCAGACCGCGATCACAGGCAAAGAGGAGCGCACGCTTGTCAGCCGCGCTTTTTCCACAGCCTCTTCTAAATTCTACTTGAACGTCTTGCAGTTTTCTGTCTATGTGTTGGTAGAGCTGATTTTGAATTATATTTTGCTTGAATGTGATATTAATGATATTGTTTGGTAATTTCCACATTCTGTTGGATCATCATTTTTTTAAAAAATAAAATTTTTATTTTATACTGGTTTATTTTGATCACCTTTCTTTGGAAAGGGAACAAACGTTGTTTTATTCCAGTCAGTTGGCCAGACAATTGTCCTCCAAATTTCCTGGAAAGACTGAAGAGCATGTCTAGGGCTGCATCAATTTGAAACATTTCAATTGGTATCCCGTCTATTCCTGAGACCTTATGTTTAGCCATTGCCTTCAGTGCAGCTTGAATTTCTTCTTTCATTATCACTGGCCCTTGATCATATGCTACTTCCTGAAATATTTCAGTGCTGGCCAATTCTTTTTGGAACAGCGACTCAAAGCATTCCTTCCGTCTTCTTTAATATTTCCTGGATCATTCAAGACTTTGCCCATAGCATCCCTAACTGTTGCAATTTGACTCTATCATTACACATCAAGATATGTTAATGATAATTAGTGATTGGAATGTAAAAGTTGGAAACAATGAAGAAAAAAGATTGGTTGGAGAGTATAGACTTGGTGACAGAAATGAAGCTGGAAATAGAATGATCAAATTTTGCACATTCAATGATTTATTCATCACAAATAGCTTTTTTAAAAAAGCTCAAACTGTGACTGTACATATGGACCTCACAAGAGGACCTGTGGAAAAATATCACTGGAGAAACTCAGTATCAGTGAAAAACAGATAAGGTGCTGATTGTTGCAATTACTCATGCGCAAGTTCAAACTGAAGCTAAAGAAAATTAAAACAAGTCCAAGAGAACCAAAATATGATCTTGAGTCTATCTCACTGAAATTAAAAAATAAGTTTGAAGTATTAAATATCAATGAATGAAAACCAGATGAGTTGTGGGATGCGATTAAGGTTATAATCCAGGAAGAGAGAAAAAGATCACTACAGAAGAGAAAGAAAAGGGAAAATGGATGTCAGATGAGACTCCAAAAAATTGCCCTGTGGCTTGTGAAGCCAAAACAAGGGAAGAAATGCTGAAATAAAAGAGCTGAACAAAAGATTTAAAAGGCAACTCAGGAAGACAAAGCAAACTACTATAATAGAATGTGCAGAGACCTAGACAGAACTGGAGAAAAAAAAGGTAAGAAACTCACTCAGCATTTCTAAAGCTGAGGAAACTTAGAAACAAAATTCTATCAATTAGTGAACTATATTTATGAAATACTAAAGTATCATCTGCATTGTATGGAATCAGAGGGATCATTTTTCCACTGACATGACAAGAGAAGTGTGGTATATTGAATAATGCCCCACACATGGCCAGGAGAGACCGGTCGTTGGAGAAGGACATCATGCTTGGAAGTATGGAAGGACAGCACAGGAGAGGAAAACCCCAGATGAGATGGATTGATAGATACAGTAACTGGACCAATGGGGTTTGGTGTATTAGAATTAGTGAGACTGGCTCAGGACAGGACCAATTTCAGAGCTGCTGTACATAAGGTCATTATTGGTCGTGGACAACTCAACGGCATAAAACAACAACAACAAAGATGTCCAACAACAACAAAGATGTCCATCATCATTGTCTCTTTTACATCAGCATTTCTTCCCTTTGTTTTGATCTCTCAACATTCTGAGGAAATTTTCAGTCTATTTTGACACCCATCTTGGGTTTTCTTCCTCCTCTGCCTTTATAGGGACCTTTTGCTCTCTTCACAAATGATATCCTTTATGTAATTTCATAACTCATCTGATGTTTGAATATTAGCATTCAATACTTTATATCTATTCTTGAGATGGTTTTTAAATTTAAGTGAGATTGGGTGAAGGTTGTATTTTGATTCTGCTGAATACTGAAGTAAAATAAAAGAGAAGATTTCCAAGGGCAACATGAGAAGACAAAGCAAATTATGATAACAAAATGTGCAAAGAATTGGAGTTAGAAAATAAAACAGGAAGAACTCATTCAGCAATTTCTCAAGTTGAAAAAGCAAATTCAAGCCTCAAGTTGCAATACTGATAGATGTTACGGGGGAAATCTTAGATATACAAGAAGCATAAAAAGAGGATGAAAGTAATACAGAGTCATTGTATCAAAAAGAATTGGCTGACATGGAAACATTTCAGGAAGTAGAATATGATCAAGAAGGAAGGAAGAAGTTCAAGCTATACTGAAAGCACTGGCAAAAAAATAAGACCTCAGGAATTAATGGAATACCAGTCAACATGTTTCAAAAAAGAGATGTAGCTCTGGACATGCTCATGATGCTGTGTCAAGAAAATTTGGAAGAAAAAAAAAAAAAAAAGAAAATTTGGAAGACAGCTTTCTATATTTGTTTCCGTTCCCAAAAAAGGTGATCCAACAGAATGTGAAAATGCCAAACAATATCATTAATATCACATATAAGCAAAATCTTGCTGAAGATTAATAAAAAAACCGCTAGAAGAGTTCATTGGCAGAGAACTGTGAGAAATACAAGAGATACATACATAGAGAGAGGGAGAGAGAGAGATGAAAGAGATTTTATTCATTGTTGTACCTTTTCTCACCCTCTTTCCCTCCCCTAGCTCACCATACAATGCATCCCTTATTCTAGATTGATGTCATATATATATATGATGCATAATTATATAATTATATAATCATAATTATAATTCTTCCCTCATCTGTTCGAATGCAGTATTCTTTATATATTCACTCTTTCCCCATTCCCTCTCCAACTCCCCATAGTTTGTCTTATTTTATAACAGCCATGTTAAGCAGTGTTTGTCCTTTTGTGACTGAGATATTTCACTTACCATAATGTTCTCAAGGCTCCTTCATGTTGTGTAATGTTTTATTATTTCATTGTTTTTCAGTGCTGCATAGTATTCCTTTGTGTGAATGTCCTATAGTTTTTTCTCTCCATTTGTTTGTTGATGGGCACTTGGGTTGCTTCCAACTTTTTGCTATTGCAAATAATACAGTGATAAACATGGATGTGCATATATCTATTTGAGTTGTGGCTCTGAATTTTCTAGAGTATATTCCTAGTAGTGGAATTCTTGGGTCAAATGGGACTTCCCATTCCCAGCTTTTTGAGAAAATGCCTGCCCATCTTCCACAGTGGTTGCACCATTACATCTCCACCACAACATCACCATCATTTATTGTTTGCTGCCCTGTTGAACTTTGCTATTGTTACTGGGGTGAGATGATATCTCATATTGTTTTAACTTGTATCTCTCTGATAGTTAGGGATTTTGAACATTTATTCATGTATTTGTCTTCCATCTGAATGTCTTCTTTGGTGAAGTGCCTATTCATATCCTGTGCCCACTTTGTGATTGGTTTGTTTACCTTTAAGCTGAAAGAACTGAAGAACAAATTCAAGCCATTAGTTGCAATGCTTAAGGATGCTATGGGCAGCATTTTCAATGATTTAGGAAACATGAAAAGAAGATAGAAGGAGTATACAGAGTCATTGAAACAAAAAGAATTGGCTGACACAGAAGAATTCCAAGAAACAACATATGATTAAGAGGCAATGGTGATGAAGGAGGAACTTCAAGCTGCAAAAAATAAAACCTTGGGAATTGATGGGATACTAATTGACATATTTCAACAAACAAATGCTGCCCTGGATGTGCTCACCAGGTTATACCAAGAAATCTGGAGGACAGCTACCTGGCCAACTGACTGGAAGATATCCATACTTATTCCCATCCCCCAAAAAACAACAGACTGTAGAAATAATAATTTTTTTAAATCACCAGTAACACACATGAGCAAATTCTTGCTGAAGGTTATCCAGAAATGCCTGGAACAGTATATTGACAAAGAACTACAAGAAATATAGGCTGGGTTTAGAAGAGGTGGTGGCACTAAAGACATTATTGCCAATGTCAGATGGATCTTGGCAGAAAGCAAAGAGTATCAGTGGAATGTCTATCTGTGTTTCATTGACTATGCAAAGGTATGTGACTGTGTGAATCACAACAAATTGTGCCTAATTGAGGAAAGCTGGGAATCCCAGAATTGTGCTTATAGAAAACCTATACTTGGACCAGGAAGCAGTCCTCAGAACAGAGCAGGGAAACACTGCATGGTTCAAAATCAAGAAAGGAGTACATCAGGGATGTTTCCTATCTCCATACCTTTTCAATCTATATTTAGAAAAGATCATTAGGGTGGCAAGACTTTATGTGGAGGAATGTGACATCAGGATTGGAGGGATATTCACCAACAATCTACATTATGCAAATGACACAACTTTGCTTGCCAAAACTGAGGAAGACTTGAAGTATTTGCTGCAGAAGGTCAAGAACTGCAATGTTCAGCGAGGGCTACATGGTGGAGGGGACCTGGGGGAGGGTTTGTAAAACAATGAAAGAATCTTTTCTTTTACTTTTCCATAATTTTTGACTCAT
>NW_006400107.1:73658-81262 GCF_000299155.1 Elephantulus edwardii | reverse complement strand
AAGAGACTGAGGTTGTTAACAATTTCAGCTTGCTCAGCTCCACAATCAACACTTTTTTAGCACCAACATTGAGGAAATTAAAAGATTAATTGCACTGGGAAAATCTGCTGTCAGGAACCTCTCTACAGTACTGAAGAGCAACGATGTCAGTCTAGTGACTGAGGTGCATCTAAACTGGCCATGGTTTTCACAATTACTTGCTAAAATAAACATCAGAGACCTGGACAATGACTCAGGATAACAGAAGAAGAATCAATGCCTTCAAATTGTGGTGCTGGAGAAGAGTCTTTAACATACCATGGACTACCAAGAAAATGTCTTGGAGAGGGTGAAACCAACTTTTTTCTTGAAGGCTAAGATTTTTAAGCTCTGCACTTTGGACATGTGGCCTGGAAAGACCAGTCAGTAAAGAAGGACATCATTCTCGGAAGGGTGGAGGGACAGTGCAGGGGAAGAATACCCTGTAACTGAGGCAATAAGAATTGGTGTGATGGAATTAGTGACACTTGCCTAGGACAGGACAGGGTTCAGAGCTGCTGTACATAGAGTCACTATGGGTCACAGGCAACTTGACGGCATATAACAACAACAATGACAATTCATTTAATGATTGGGTTGTTTACATTTTTCTTGTTGAGGTGCTGTAGTATTCTATAAAGTTTAGCTATGAGTCCATTATCAGATATGTCATTGTCAAATATTTTTTTCCCAGTCTGTGGCTTTCTTTCTTACCCTGTTGGAGAAGGGTTTTGGTGTGCATAGGGATTTGATTATTAGAAGGCCTCATTAATCTATTTTGTTCTCTCCTGGTTTTAGGTTTTTCATTATGCTTAGAAGACAGTTCATGTTATGGATTAGGGCTTCTAGAGTTCTTAGCTTCTCTCTGAGGAATTTTAGTCTTTGGTTTTACTTCTAGGTCCCTGATCCATCTTCAGTTGGTTTTCATGTCAAGTGTGAGGTGTGGGTCTTGCTTGAGTTTTCTACAGATGATTTTCCAATTTTTGCCAACATTATTTGTTAAAAAGACTATCCTTTCCCCACTTAACTGATCCTGTCTCCTTGTCAAAGATCAGTTGACCATAGATGGATGAGCTGATTTCTGTGTTCTCCGTTCTATTCCATTGATCTTTGTGTCTGTTGCTGTACCAGTACCATGCTGTTTTGACCAACACAGCAGTGCAGTAGAATTTGGCATCAGAGAGTGTGATGTTGCCTACCTTGTTTCTCTTTTTCAGAAGTGTTTTGCTTATTTAGGGTTCTTTACATAGAGATAAAAATGGAAATTGCCTTTTCCATCTCATTGACAAATGGAATTGGTATCTGTATTGAGATTGCATTGAACTTGTAGATTGCCTTTGACAAAATTATCATTTTTACAATATTAAGTCTTCCTATGCATGAGTATGGTATATTCTTTCAATATTTCTTTTTATTTTCAAATGTCGTGTACATTGTTTTTCACACCAAATCTTTCCCATTTCTTCACTATCCCTCTTGCCCATTAAATTGGCCAACTCTATTATTAACATCCCCACCCCCACCCCTCAGTGCTCTGTTCCCCTCTTAGATCCTTCATACTTGTTCTACGGTAATGGTCTTACACAATATTTGTCCTTATGCTACTGAGTTAATTCACTCAGTATAATGCTCCTGCGTGCTGTGTGAATGTTCCATAATTTCTTAATTTCTTTTTAAAAATTATTTTAAATTCTTTTATATTGGTATGCATAAAAATTTATAGATATTGTGTTTCACATGCATATATGGGTGTGTTTCCTGCATTTCTCTATTCACATTGTATTTCATACTATTATTCTCATACATTGTGCTCTATAAAATTAATCACAGTTGATCTATACCCACCATTACCCCACCTTTTTAGGTCCCCACTAGATTTCTCCTTTGAAACTATTCAGCTCTTTTTCTTCAACATGTTTTCCTTTAGATTTGACTTCCCCATGTTCCAGGGCAATCTTTAGAGTCTCATCTGACATCCATTTTGGGTTTTTTTTTCCTTTCTGCTCTGCTTTTGTAATGACCGTTTTTGCTTTCTTCATGGGTGATATTCTTGATATCATCCTGCAACTCATCTGATCTTCTGTCATTGGTGTTCAACGCCTCAAAGCTATTCTTAAGATGATCATGAAATTCTGAAGGAATTGATTCAAGATCATATCTTGGTTCCTGTGGACTTATTTTCATTTTCTTCAGCCTCAATTTGAACTTGCACATGAATTCTGACCCACCTGATGATCTGACCCACAGTCTGCCCCTGACCTAGTTTTGACTGCTGATATTGATCTTCTTCAACTATTTCCTCCACAAATGTAGTCAATCTGATTCCTATGTAGCCTGTTGGGTGAAATTCACGTGTAAAGTCATCCTTTGTGTCTTTTAGAAAAAGTATTTACAATGAAAAAAAATCATTGTAAATGCAAAATTCAATCATTCTATTTCCAGCCTCATTTCTATCACCAAGCCCATATTATGCTACTACTGTCCCTTCTTCATTGTTTCCTATTTTTGCATTCCAGGCACCAATTGTCATTAGCTCATCCTGATTACATGTTTGATCAACTTCAGACTGAAAACTTTGATAAAAATTCTCAATTTCTTCCTTTTTGGCACTAGAAGTAGAAGCATATACTTGAATTATTATTCAAGTCTTGTTAACGGGTTTTCCCTGTATGCATATGGTTATTATTCTATCACTCACAACATTGTATTTGGGATAGAACTTGAAATTGACTTATTGACTATGAATGCAACACCATTTTTCTGTTTTTCTTTTCCTGCATAGTATGTCATATGATTATCTGATTCAAAGTGGCCATAGCTGGTCATGCCTAGTATATCAATATTCATGCATTCCATTTCATTTTTAACAATATCCAATTTTCCAATATTCAAGCTATGAACATTGCATGTAACAGTTGTTAAACTATGTTTGTTAATTGAGTTTGCTCTTTTCAAGAGGACAAAGCAAAGTATTATAATGGAATGTGCAGAGAGCTAATATTGGAGAATAAAAAGGAGAGAACTTGCTCCACATTTCTCAATCTGAAAGAACTGAAAAACAAATTTAGATGTCATGTTGCAATGTTGAAAAATGCTATGCGCAACTTGTTGAATACCCAAGAAGCATCAAAAGAAGATGGAGGGAATATACAGAGTCACTGTACCAGAAAGAATTGATTGATACTGAAAAATTTCAGGGAGTACCATATGAACAGGAGCCAATGGCAATGAAAGAGGAAGTGGAAGCTGCATTGAAGGCATAGACAAAAAATAAGGCCCCCGGAACAGATTGGATACCAATTGACTTGTTTCAGTTAACAGATACAACCTAGAATGCACTCACTAGTCTATGCCAGGAAATTTAGAGGACAGCTGTCTGAGCAATGGTTTGGAAAATGTCTGTATTTGTTCCTATTTCCAAGAAGGATGATCTAACTGAATGTGGAAATTATTGAACAATATCATTGCTATCACATGCTAGCAAAATACTGCAGAAGATTATTCAAAAATGCCTAAAACATACATAGATAAGGAATTACCAGAAGTTCAATTGGGATTTAGAAGAAGCAGTCGCACCAGGGATATCATTGCTTATGTCAGATGGGTCCTGGCTGAAAGTAAGGAATATCATAAGAATGTCTATTTGTGCTTTATTGACTACGCAAAGGCATTTGACTGTGTGGATCATGACAAGTTGTGGCTGACATTGAGAAGAATGAGGTTGTTGTACAAACAAAGCAGGAGAGCACTGCATGGTTTGGAATTAGGAAGGGAGTGAGACAGAGATGTAATCTATCTCCATGCTTGTTCAAGCTGGATGCTGAGCAAATTATCTGAGAAGCTGGACTCTATGAAGAGGAATGTGGCATCAGCATTGGAGGGAGACTCATCAATAGCTTGTGTTATGCAGATGATACAACCTTGCTTGCTGAAAGTGAGGAGGATTTGAAACACTTACATCCTTCAGTATGGATTGTGTCTCAATATCAAGAAAACAAAGATACCACTGGACCAATAGGTCATGTCATGAGAGATGGAGAGAAGATTGAAACTGTCAACAGCTTCATCTTGCTTGGAGCCACAATTAACACCTTTGGTTCAACCAGTCAGGAAATAAGGAGATGCATTGCACTCAGGAAATCTTCAGTTAGGGACCTTTCCAAATGATTGAGTGAGGAGTAGTGATGGCAGTTTGAAGATTAAGGTGTGCCTGATTCAGGCCGTGGTCTTTCTGATGACTAGATATTCATCTGAGAGCTGGACAATGAATAAGGATAACAGGGAAAGAATAAACACCTTTGAGCTGTGGTGTTGGAGAAGAGCACTGAACTTCCAACTGACAGCCGAGAAAATGAATAGATATGTCTTGGAGAGGATGCAGATGGCGTGCTCTTTGGAGACAATAATTATGAGTCTTCGTCCACATAATTTGGACCTATTTCTAGGAGGTGCTATTCCTTGAAAAGGGACATGATGTTGGGAAGAGTAGATGGTCAGCAAAGGAGAGGAAGACCCTCAACTAGGTGGATTGACAAGGTGACTGTTCCAATTGTCTTATATGTATCAGGAAATGTGAGGATGGCACAGGAAAAAAGGTCTAAAAAGGTTTTAGACCTTTTGTTCATAGGGTCGCTATGAGTCATATTTGACTCAATGATACCTAACAACAACAGATCTTTCCTAATTTCTTCAACCCCTCACACTGCCCACGTAATTCTGTGACCTCAAGATTTTCCCATTTTCCACATTCTCAGCCCCGCCCTTCCATCCCCTTACCCTTTTGGACTTTTGAATAATCTGACTAGTAATCCTAATGTTACATTAATGGTCTATGAAAATAGCAAGGCACATATGGGGACAGCCATATCTTCCAACATCACAAAGAGGAACTGTCTCCATCAACAGCATTAATAGCACAAAACCAATTGCCATGAGTTCAGACATGTTCTCACCACCAATCTTACTGCTTTCCTGGATCCAGAATCCAATGTGATAACTCACAGACTACACAGAACCTTATTGGGGAAGTCAAACGATTATAATCCAGATAAATAAAAGAACAGTCAAGACAGTTCCCAAAATGTGAATTGCAGGCATTTGAGCCTGAGCCTTGTGGCTCCAGGCCATTGTTCCCAAGTTCTTAGTCCTGACAATATTGGTTCTCCTGAATCTCTTCCCCACCCCTGCCAGGGTTTCATCTCACGCCAAGTCTCCTGTTTAGTCATAAGTGTTGCTGCTGTTGGTGTTGCTACCATGGACGTTGTTGCTGTGGGTGTAGCTAGAGCAAGAAGGGCATCCAACATTCTCTTGTTGTCTCTTCAATGACTCTCGAAGATCTGTCTCTGCAACTAGAGCTGTTCCATTTATTGGCAATACTAGCCAATCTCCTTGTAGATTGTTGAAACTGGACAATCCCTTTGTGGATAGGCCAACATGTCCTATTCGTATATTCTGACCCACCCACGTAGCATCATCTCTCCTTAATGCAATAACTACTTCAACATAAAACAAATAATTAATCTTTTGTCTAGGAAAGGCAATTTTGAATGATAAACCTTAGACACCTAGATGATGTTACACAGTATTTGCTCTTATGGGACTGAGTTAGTTCACTTAACTCTCCATAATGCTTTCCAAACTCTCCCATATTATACAGGATATTTCAAAATCATTGCTCTTGAGTGCTTAATAGTATTCCATCATGTGAATGTACCACAATTTCTGAATCCATTCATTTGCTGATTAACATTTTGGCAGTTTTCCTTTTTCTATTATTGTGAGTAACACTACTATGAACATTCGTGTAAAAATCTCCATTTGTGTCTTGGTTCTATTTCCCTCAGGATATATTCCTAGCAGTAGTTTTGCTGGGTGATCAAATTTCAATGTTCAGCTTTTTTTAAGAAAACCAAACTGCCTTCCAGAGTGACTGTACTAATTTACAATCTCACCACACACCATGTGTATTGGAGTATGAGAGTTCCAATCTCTCTACATCATCTCCAATATATATAGCTTCCTGTCCTATTAAATTTTGTCTCTAATTTGGGATGAGATGGTATCCCACCATGGTTTTGACTTCCATCTCTCTTATTGCCGGTGATTTTGAGCGTCTCTTTGTGTCTATTGGCTATTAAAAAATCTTCCTTCGTGAGAAGTCTTTACATGTCCTTTGCCCATTTTGTAATTGTGTTATCAGTCTCATTCTTAATAAGGCAATGTAGGATTCTGTAGACTTTTAAAAATAATTTTAATGAGCATTTACAGAGATTTTGGATTTCCATTCATTCATTGCTGCACTTCTCTCCCCGCCCATCCCTCCCCCCACCCCCAGTTCGCTCCTCTCTTTCAAAAGTAAAAGAAACACTCCTTCCCTGGTACACAATCCCCCCGCACCCCTCCCACCACCCCAAGTACATTCCACTATGCAACCTTAATTGTGGACTCCTGTGATAACCATAAGACCCTATCATACATTGCTTTTAAATTATTCACTCCCTCATCTGTTTCAGTGCTGTATACACAATTTATCCAGTTTTTCTCAGTCTTACCCCAACCCTGATATCAGTCCCATTTTACAACAGTGGCACCATGCAATATTTGTCCTTTTGCATCTGAGATATTTCACTCAGCATAATGTCCTCCAGGCTCACCCATTTTGAATAATAATGCATGAGTTCCTTGTTTTTCAATGCAGCATAGTATTCCATTGTGTGAATATACCACAGTTTCTCTATACATTCGTTTGTTGATGTGCACCTGGGTTGTTTCCAACGCCTTGCTATTGTGAACAGAGCCGCAATAAACATGGGTATGCATATATCTGTGTGGATGTCAGTTATGGTCTCTTTGGGATATATTCCCAGTAGTGGAATTGCTGGGTCAAACGATATCTCTATTTGCAAATTCTGTAGACGTTTTAATGAAACATTTGTCTGAGATTGTATTGCCAAATCAGTAGGTTTTAATTTCACCATACTGGAAAAAGTTTTTGCACACAGGAAATGAAACTTCAGTATGCCTTATTAATTGATGTTATCCTCTCCTGTTGTGCATTTCTAGCTGTATTTGCCAGGGGTTTTATACTATATGCTAGGCCTTCTGAGTTTAGTCCCATTTGTCTCTTATGATCTCTATAGTTTGGGGTTGATCCATCTTGAGATTATTTTTGTGTATGGTATGGTCCTGCTTTAGCTTCAGCAGATGGAAGGCCAGTTTTGTAGAATTGAAGACAGCTCTGGCCTCTTAGTCAATGGTGAGAGTGAGCTGGGAATCTCTCTGGAGTGTGGCAGAAGCTGAGGCTTCTTTTTAAAGCTAGTCATTCACATTGTGGAAAAGCCAGTACTCATGTGCCATGGAAGATGGCTCTGGCCTCTTGGTCAGTGGTGAGGGTGGGCTGGGAACCTATCCTTGAAGCCAATAAGAGAATGGGGCAGAAGCTGAGGCATCTTTTCTCTTTTTATTATTAATTTTAGTGAAAATTTACAAAGACTTTTAATTTCCATTCATTCATTATTGCATTTTTCTCCCTGCCCACCTCTCCCTACCAGTTCACTCTCTCTTTAAAAACTAAAAGAAAAAATCTT
>NW_006400107.1:54464-55468 GCF_000299155.1 Elephantulus edwardii | reverse complement strand
GATTTGGGCAACATCACATCAGAACCAACTAAAATAAAAAAGGCTAACATTAGAATCTTATGGGAAAACTATACTCAAACAAATACGAAAACCTAGATGAAGTGGACAAATACTCAGAAATGCACAACCCACCTATACTGACACAAACTGAAATTGAACATCTGAAAAGACCCATTAAAAAAGAAAAAAAATTGAAAAGGTTATAAAACAAATTCCACTTCCTAAACATGCCTGTGAAAATTCTATGAACTTAGAAAGAGGACAATTTTTATAGAACAGAGTTTCTGTCTTTTTTTATAGGGTCACCAATTTTGGAGTTAGGTGAAGTTCTGGACTTTATACAATGGCACTTTTGTTTTGGTTGAGGATCTGAGTGGATTGTGTGGTTGGAGTTTTCAGGTGCTGAGAACTAACGAGAATGCATGATTATGGAGGAATTAGAAATGAAGGAACTCATAGAGTTTGAACCATGCTCTGGTTCTTACATTTGGTAGGGCGTTAGGGCTGCAAGTCCTTGGGACTGTTTTTAATTGTTTTTGGTCAAACATTATTCTAGGTCATATAGCCCTGGTCTGTCCACTTGCTGTACAAAGGTAACTTGTGTTTGCTGTGATGCTGAACACTGTGACACAGATGTGTCAAATGTGATAATGGTCACCCATAGTGCACAGTGTTTGGTGGAGCTCCCTGATTAAAACAAGATTGGAAGCAGGAGTGACATCCACTTCCATAATAGCTTGCCTCCTGAAACCCTATGAACCTGGAGAAAGTATGAAAGTTACACAAGTGTCCAGGACTTTCATTCATAGGTTGCTATGAGACATCTATGACTGGGAGGCACTTAACAACAATAACAACAACAACAACATTTTTGGAAGTTGTTGTTTCCCCATTTAATAGGCGTTATTTCCTTGTCAAACACAAGTTGACCATAGGTAAATAGGTTAATTTATTGGTTCTTGATTCTATTCCATTGGTCTATATGCCGGTTACTGTACCAGTAC
>NW_006400107.1:49775-52706 GCF_000299155.1 Elephantulus edwardii | reverse complement strand
TCTATGACTCAATGGCACTTAACAACAGTAGGTTTTAAGACAGAGAATGCTATGCTTCCCACATCATTCTTGTTTTTCATAAATGCTTTGTTCATTCAAGGTCTTTTCCTTTCCAAACAAGCTTGTCAATTGCCTTTTTTATCTCTTTGAAAAATCAATTTGGTATTGGGATTGCATTAAACATGTAAACTGCTTTTGGTAGGATGGTCATTTTCACTGTATTGAGACTTCTTATCCATGAACAGGGAACAGTTTTCCATTTATTTAGGTGGAGACCTATTCTTGAGCTAATAGAAGACATGGACAAAGTGTCTATAATGATTCCTGCCACCAATCATGTGTCAGCTTCTCGTTCTGTGGTGGATTGAGTGCTGAAATATTATGTTACTGATGTCTGAAATTTATTTCACTGTTATTTCAGACATTAACAGGATCACTCTTGATGGGCAGGTTTCAGCAGAGCTTCTAAACTAAGATAAACTAGGAATAAAGACCTGAGTATCCATTTCTGGTGCCAGTCCTTGGAAACAGATAACATCTGGGAAAGGTGAAGGATCAGAGAAGGAAGGCAGACTCTCAACAAGATGGATTGATAAAGTGACTGTAACAATGGGCCCAAGCCCACTGATGATGATTATGATGATGATGATGGTGAGCCCAGAGATGGTGAGGTTGGTGTAGGATATGGCAAGAATAAGGTCTGTTTTTCATAGGGTCTCTATGAGTCATAGTCAACTCAATGGCACCTAACAACAGCAACAATCTATTACTAACCACTAGCCAATAAAGACGTTACTGATAACAAAACATTGCCTAAGAAGAATTTACTTTGGATGCATCATATGGAAGTATCCATCACTGGAGAACGACTCTATGTTTAATAAAGTGAATAGCCAGCCAAGGTGAAGGAAATGTGTCTCACTGGAATGGATTGACACCACAGTTGCAACAATGAACCCAGACATATAAACAACAATGAGAATAAGCACAGGATCAGCAACATTTCTTCCCTTAGATACCAAATCTCCCTGAGTTGGAGCCTAGAGCGACAGTGATTTGAGGGTAGATGAGAAGTGCATGGGGCTCTCCCCTTCCCAAGCTTGCCAATCTGTGCATTTCTTCATCAGTCTTCAAAGACCAAGTAAGTGGTGGAGACAAGTCCTTTCAGGTGATCAAACAATTTAGGGGGGAGGAGAATACACAGCTCCCTGCACAGGAGGAAATGGGGGGCTAAGCTTTGTTGGTCCTGCAGACATTGATGTACATTTATCAAATGTCAAGGCCTCAGTCTGTCATCAGCCAGATAGTGATATTGGGATCCCACCTGGTCATCCTTCTTCCTTTAGACACTTCTCCAACCAGGCCTCTGGGAACCATAAATAAAGACCACTAGGAATGGTTTTTTCTGGCTGACCCTTTAACCTAAAGTAAAAATAAGTTTGGAGCATTTAATCCTGATTCAAGACTCCTTTCCTTCCCTTACCTGTTGACAGGTGTCTGCCAGACTTCACAGTTACCTTTGATTTCACTGTGATGGCATTCCTACACTTAGTGAAGGTCTGCCCTGTAATCCTCTCTAAAGCTCCAGTCAGTTTATACAGTAACCTGAGAGCCACTTCTCTTCTCCAGATAATGTAACTGTCTGTTAACACATACTGGAATGATCACAAAACTTACACTTAGTTCAGTAGAGTTATAGATCACCCTCAAAACCAGAGCTGGGTGGAACTTCAAAAGAACATTCAAAATTAAATGGAATATTACTTCCCTACACTATGGTCTAAACTCCTAAGCAGCAAGAGTGAAGATGATGCAGAGCTGAAGAGTGTATCTGCTGTACCTGCTGGGGTTGGAACAGATTTAATGGCATCCAACAACAAAAAAGAAAAGATACTTGTTTTCAGAGACCCATTAGTAGATTTTCTGAATTAAAAATATGCATGTAAGGAAACCAAGTGTGTTTCAGACATAAGGTGACAACTTTAAAATTGAGATGTAAAATAATGGGTCTAACAATCAAAAACCTTTAGATGAATTTCAAATCCATAATTCTCTTAATGCAGAGATTTCTCCCTTGAGATTTATCTATGTTAATAAAAGTTACTCCAGCATTTTGCCCATTTGACTAACACTTACTCACTAATTGCTGTCAAATCAGAGCCATCAAATAGCTAATCCTCTGGCAGTTTTTAAACGCAGTAAATTGTGTGGAAGGATAATGCCTATCTTTCTCCCTCAGAGCAGCTGGTGGATTTGAATTGTCTGTCCTTAAATTAGCAGTGCAGCTCTTAACCACTTGGCCAACAGAGTTCCTTACAGTTTTGGATAAAGCAGGATTTAAAATTTCTGTTACAAATTTTGTTGGATTTTTCAGTGAAGAACGTAATAGTTTGCTTTCATTAAACATTGTTCTTAGGAAACTCTAGTGGTTTAGTGGCAAGAAGCAGCACTGCAATCCCGAAGGCATGTGGTTCAAATTCACCTGATGCTCTGTTGGAGGAGGGACAATCTCCTCCTGTGCCAGTTGAATCTGATTCAACAGTACACAACAAGAACACACACACACACACACACACACCCCAAAACATTGTTCTTAAATACAGCAAAATAATAATTTAATTGTAAAACAAAAGGACTGTATTTCTTATGATTTCTTATATACAGAAGTGTATGTACTTGTATTTGCTTTGTGTCATTACAAATGTGGAGAAACAGTTAAAACAAAGATTCTGTGGTTCTATATCTTCTGTGTCTATCTATTTTCACAATGTTCTCACTCCCAACTGCATTCATAATTCATTTTGCGAAGATTGGTAACAGTAATTATAAAAAGGAAAAAGTCTTTATTTGCAACTTTTTGAGAAAGCGCCACAATGCTTTCCACAGTGGTTGCACCATTTTACACTCCCACCAACAGTGAATAAGGGTTCC